>NC_077228.1:134883467-134900681 GCF_027887165.1 Monodelphis domestica | reverse complement strand
AGTTGTGAAAATGACACAAATAGGGGGCAGCTGGGTGGCTTAGTGATTGAGAGATAGGAGGTCCTAGATTCAAATGTGACTTCAGACACTTCCTAGCTGTGTGACCCCCACTGCCTAGCCCTTACTGTTTTTCTGCTGTGTATTATACACAGTATTGATCCCTAGACAAAAGGTAAGGGTTTAATAAAATTTTAAAATGACACATATAGCAAAAATCAGAGTCTTTCTGTGCCAAGAAATAAAAACTACTGGGAAGTTAAAATTAGTATGAGAAGACCAGAATATTAGTAGGTCAGAAGGGGACTTGCAATACCAAACATTCTGCCACAGGCCACAGTTGTTAAAAGATCTCTGTAACTGGAGATGGCTCCCGTCCTGCTTCCTGGGTCTGAATGGAACCATAGGTTTCATTCAACCATAGGTTCTTACCAGACAGCTGCCTTCAGTGCCAGGGGCTTGAGGAATTCCCACTGGAGGTGCCCTCAGTCCCTATAAAGGACTCGGGCAGGCAGAAAAGTCCAATCCCCATGGAGTAACCTATTATTAGTTAATTATTAGTTATGGCTGTTGTTATTATTATTAACGGGATAGAGGAGCTTCCTTGACTGATATACACTGATTCAGTTCGACTAAACAACATCAAGGGTTTAATAAGTGCCTCCCATCAGATAGGATACAGATCATGCTCTCAAGGAATCTACAATCTAATAAGAAGAAAGATATGTATACAAATAACTGTGAAATAGGGAGAGCAATGCACAAAGCTAGGCAAAGGGCCAAAAGAAATCTGAGTAGGGAGAGATCACTTTCACTCTGGGGAGAGCACAAATAAGGGGGAAGAAGGAGAGGAAATCTATTTCAGACATGGGGGACAACACAACCAAAAGAACAGAGATGGGAGAAAGATGGGGGACAAAGAGTTGACTGGCTATTTAGTTGGGGCGCAATCTCTTAAGGGCATAAAGCTAGAAATGGAGTTTGTGGGTCTTTAAAGGTCAAGAGCAGAAGTTTATGGAGTAATTGATGGGGAAGTAATTTTTGAGGATCCAAGAGTGAAGTAACCAAAGTGATGTATGTATGCATCGCTAAGATGATTAGTGCAGGGTGAAGAATGGCTTTGAAACAGGACAGACTGAAAGCCTGAGGACTAAAAAGGACATTATCTCAAACCCAATCATAATGGATAGACCTTTGGCATTTCACTCAGTGAATATTATATTTACACTGAATACTAAATAAAAGTCAGTGTGTCAAGGGGAGTAGAATACCAAGCTGTAGAAGGCACTATCCCTGGCCCCCAAGGAACTTAAAATCTAGTAGGGCAGATGAAATTACCACTTCTCTTAAGTACAGGAGAAGAGGAACAGGGAGGACACCAAGAGAGGGTGATATTTCAAATAAGTGTCCTAAGGTCATCTGAATATGAAATCATAGAATACAATAATCCCCATTCTCATTCATTGAATGATCCTGCATCAGATGGAATGTGCAACTTTGGCTACTATTAATCATGGAAAATACTTAGCAATTGACAAAGCAGCTTTTATCTGAGGACCTCTGGGTGCTTCATAAACACTAATTAACAAAGCCTCCTGTCACCTTCTGGGAGTTGGGGTGTCTTTTACAGAGTTGGGTCTCTAGAAAGTGAAGAGCCTTCTCTAACGTGCCTCTATGAGTTAGTGACGGTGCCAAGAATAGAAACCCAAGGATCTGGCACCCAGCTCTCTGGCCAAACCACAGCTCTGATGATTCAGTGGATGGTAATGAAGCCACAGCATCTGTCATTCTGAGGCTTCTTAGGATATACTGTAATGACTGCTCCCAAGAAGCAGCCAACTCCCAGCCCCACTCCCTCACTCTCCTACCTAGCTTCAACTGAAATCAGCAGACATAAATAAATAGAAAACTTTTGGGGGGATGATGCCTCTGGTTTCTCCTCCCCATGGCCCCAAATCATTTTTAAAGGGCCAAATCTGAAGTCCTAGGAAACATTCCTCCTTCATTCACCCTTCTCCCCCTTTTTGCCTCCCACAGACGGTGAGATCATTTGGCAATCAGAGCACACTGACTATGACAGGCTCCCTAAATAAGTCAAATATCCAAGATGAGTCCTTCATCAAGAATGACCTTTAACCCTAGATTTGAGGAGCCATCAAAGGCAGCTTTCCAGCAATGACAAAGGCCAGACTCAGTGCCCAAAGAAGCTATACTCTGTATACCAGTCAATCATCATGATGAGCCAAAAGCCATTGGGAAAATTAGGAAATATATTCACTCGTCAATGCCCTTCTGCCTCCTTCTCACTCCTCAAGTTACACCATCACCCCAGTGTCCTCGTGATGGCCTCTACTCCCCTTGCTCCAAGTATGTCCCTCCTTCCCTCCCCCACAACTATCTCATCTCCTCTGTCCTGTGTCCCTTTGGGATAACAAGTGGGGAAGCAATTTCATAAATAAATCTATTGCTTAGGTATGACTGGATAAGGGCTGACTATCTCTCCATGGCAGCTAGGTGGCATGGTGGTTCAAGTGCCAGGCAGAGAGTCAGAAAGACTCATCTTCTTGAGTTCAAATCTGTTCTCAAATACTCACTAGCTGTGTGACCCTGGGTGAGTCACTTTGCTCTGTTTGCCTCTGTTTCCTCATCTGTAAAATAAGCTAGAGAAGGGAATGGCAAACCTCTCCAGTATCTTTGCCAAGAAAACTCCAGATGGCACCACAAAGAATTGGGCACAACTGAACAACCACACAACAAATATTTGTTGAACTGGATTTAACCATCCAACTCTTACTGTCAATGTAGTAGACACTTGGATATAAAATAATATAATGATAACTATAATAAATAATAATAAACAACAACAAATACTACTCTGTAGGAGTATTCACATTTCAATGGAGCAATTCTGGAGGTAAAACCTTAGCCCAAAGGAGTCTAATGGTAGTATTGCAACTAGTGTGGTAGATCTGTAGAAAAAAAAAATATTTGGGAAATAGTTTTTTTTTGATTGAACAAAAACATTTACTAAGGTTTTACAGTAAGAATAGCTTATTCAAATCACACACACACACCCCCCCCAAACAAAAACAAACAAAACTCTGACATAGTCTCTAATAGTTACATACAGAATCTAGGGGAAAAGCAGGTTCAAACTTGAAGAGCTTATGTAGTAAAAGGTAACAATAGCTTCTGATTTCTGGAAGTTCTTTCTTCTGCTTCAAGGGGTTTTCCCAAAAATATTTGGACTTTCAAGGCTTTTCCTTAAGCTACACCATGCTGAGAACACTTACAGATAAAGCTTATTTACACTAGTAATGTCCATGACCTCCTCTCCCTTATCCATATGAATGAACAAACCCAGAAATAAATAACGGCTTCCTGTATTTCAAGATAAAGGGCTTGTACGTGATAAAATGGACAAAATAGGTGACGGCAGCTGGTGTGAAAAAAGTCCTGGAAGTCTTAGTGGACTGCAAGCTCAATGTAATTTGGCACCCTAGAAAGTTCCTGGTATTCTATGCTCTCTGGTGGCCATAAAATATGTTTATTGGGAGGAGGGAGAATGATTGACTTGATGAGCTTTTAGGGAGGTCCTCCATACCTCTCCCAGCTCTGATTCTGATGGTCCATCTTTTCCTTCTATGCCAAAGTATCTTCCCTCCTTCCCTTTTATGTACCGTATCATTTTTCATCATTAGATTGGAACCTCCTGAAGGGCAGGGACTATCTTTTCCTTTTTTCTTTCTTTCTTATTTTTTTCTTTTTGCTTGTATTTGCATTTGTAAAGATTAAAATTTAGGGGAGACGGGGAGACTGAGGCATCTGAGGCAGGTAGAAATTAGTTTCTCTCAGCAAGAAGTATTATATTTTTTTTTATTGTTTAAACCCTTACCTTCCGTCCTGGAGTCAATACTATGTATTGGCTCCAAGGCAGAAGAGTGGTAAGCACTAGGCAATGGGGGTCAAGTGACTTGCCCAGGGTCACACAGCTGGGAAGTGTCTGAGGCCAGATTTGAACCTAGGACCTCCCATCTCTAGGCCTGGCTCTCAATCCACTGAGCTACCCAGCTGCCCCCAAGAAGTATTATATTTTTTAGAGGTTTATTAAAGGTTAAAGATTAAAGAATATACAAGTAAGAAACATGTGCCTAGGCCAGAGGCCTAGACAAAATAACCTCACATCACACAAGAGACGTGCCTGCTCCAAAACGGAAGTCCAAAAAGAGCCAAGAGAGAGAGCGCTCAAAAGCCTTTGAATCAGCTTAAATACCTTCTAGATCTCAGCCCAGGTGAGATTACAAGGCATTCTGGGGAAGTGGAGCAAAGGCTCATGGGGATTGTAGTCCTCCAGTCTATTTTTTACACATTCTGGGCACTAAGTACAGTATCTGGCACATTTGTTGTTGTGGTTCATTCGTGTCTAACTCTTCCTGATCTTGTGGATCATTTCATGCCAATCCTGCCCATGAGGTTTTCCTGGCAATCATACTAGAGTGGCTTGTCATTTCCTTCTCCCCTGGATTAAGGCAGAGATTAAGTGGCTTGCCCAGGGTCTCACAGCTAGAGAGCATCTGAGGCTGGATTTGAAATCAGGTCTTCCTGACTCCAGCTTCAGGACTCTATCCACTGAGTCACCTAGCTGCTTCCTACATAGTAAGGACTAAGTAAATGCTTGTTGGCTTGACTCTTATTAGGCTCTCTGAGAGTATCTCCCTACAGAGGAGGTAGACACATCTATGGGAGGACTAATGCCACCTCAATGACTCTTTGGTTGAACTGGTTGGCTTGGATTCCTGTATTAGTTAGAGGGAAAAATCTACTTCGAGATGATCTATAAAAGGGATGGACAAACCTGTTTTTCCTTCACCTTTTAACCTTTCTTCCAGAGAGATCTTGAGCATGAAACAGCTTTGTGAATGGGGGGTTGGGGGAGAGGGGAAAGAGAACCCCCAGGGCCCATCCTAGAGTAAGAAACACATAACAGCTTCGTGCCATAGCCCACGTCGCCAGAGAAGAAAGCATCTGATGATGTCAAATTCCTGGCCTGAGCCGTAGAGTAGCCGTGATGTGAACTCTCAACCCAGGGCAATCCTAGAGCAGGGAGATACAGGGCCAGGTGGTGAGAGTTTCCCAAGGGTTGCCTCTTGAGCAGTCTCAGATTCAAGAATTTTGGACTCTAGTCTTCAAGCAGCCCAACAGTGTGCATGTGTGTGTATGTTTAACTAGAATCTATACAGCATTGTAAAGTTTGCAAAATGCTTTATAAATTTCATCTCATTTGATCTTCACAACACTATGATGTAGATGAGGTTATTATCCCCATTTTACAGATAAAGAAACTGAGGCAGACAGGGATTCAATGACTTTCCTGGGTTTATACTGCTAGTGTCAAGAAGCCAAATTTGAACTCATACCTTCCTGACTCTGTGCCCATATAGCAGCAAAGCAAGATACTTTGGAAAATATCAACCCCAAGAGGCACCTTTTGGTAACTCTAAGACAAAGTCTGGGGATGTGGCCTTCTACAAAGAAAAGAGGAATTTCCAGGGAGGTATTATTACATGGCTCTCTAGGCTGGAAGGAGAAGAAATCGTCAAGCGACTAAAGTCACAGAGACTAAAAACATGGAGGTCTCAACGTATCTAGGAGTTATTCAGATGGTATAGTCCTAATAGGAAGAGGGTTACTTGTCTAACAATAATATAATATACTTCACTGAGAGAAGGAGAGGTCACTATCCACAAGCTAATACTACTGGGAGAGGAGAGGGGGGAAAAGCTATATAAGATACTGGGAGAAAATAGGACTCACCAGAAGGATGGGAATCCCAAAATATTCTGAGAGGAGTCTAAACCACAGAACAGTGCTTTGATATAGAAGACTTCAGGACCTTAAAGAAAAGTAGCGTTCAAAAGAGAAGGAGAATTATTTTAACTGTTTATGGGCTATCAAGAAACTTTTTTGTTTTCCTTCTTTTTTTTAAACCCTTACCTTCTCTTTTAGAATCAATACTATGTATTGGTTCCAATGCAGAAGAGTAGTAAGGACCAGGCAATCGGGGTTAAGTGACTTGTCCAGGGACGCACAGCTAGGAAGTGTTTGAGGCCAGATTTGAACCTAGGACCTGGCTCTCAATCCACTGAGCTACTCAGCTGCCCTTTTTGGGCGGTTTTCTGCCTTTTTTAAGTGAGCTCCTTTGAACCCACCCTGTGGGTAGTCTATAGTAATACAACTTAGTTGATCTGGTTACAAATAATTATTATAACCCACTTAAACAAAAAGAGGAATGACTTAACTCCTTTGGGTGGACTCCTCTGTGGGAGTGAAGATATCAATCTTCCCCACTTCAAACACACCACTAACCCTCTGCAGCCACACAATAAAATGAAATACAAAAGATCCAGCAGTTAAGAAGAGAAATGGGTTTGGGACACAGTATGACACCTTCTTCTTGCCCTAGAAAGAGTTCTTAAACTGGAGTCAGTGTAACTATTTTTTATATTTTGTTCAAGTGATATGAACAGAACCAGAAGAACCCTGTACAGAGTACCAGGAATATTGTATAATGATCAACTGTGAATGACTTAGTTATTCTCAGCCATATGATGATCCAAGACAATTCCAAAGGAGTCATCATGAAAAATGTTATCCAATTCCAGATGAGAACAGATGGAGTCCGAATGCAGACGGAGGCCTACTTTTTAAGACATTCTTTTATTTCTCTTATTTGTTTAGGTTTTGGGGTCTGTGTTTTCTTTCACAACATGCCTAATATAGAAATATGCTTTGCATGACTGAACATGTATAACCTATATCAAATTGCTTGCTGTCTCAGTGAAGGGGGAGCCGACGGAAGGAAGGATAGAATTTTTGGAACTCAAAATTTTAAAAAACAAATGTTAAAACATTATTTTTACATGTGAGGAAAAATTAAATATTAAGTTATTTGGATCACAATATTTCAATATAACTGGTATCCTTTGTAATCCTATATATTTAATTTTATGCATTTCTAAGAAAGGGTCCAAAGGTTTTCCCAAATAACACCACAGGAGTCTATAAAACAAACAAAAAAAGGTTAAGAATTTCTGCCCTAGAGGGAATCTAGAAGTTTGAAACCTAGAAGATTCAAATAATTTCTTTTCTTTTGTTAATTCACTTCTGAGTGCCTGAAACACAATTCTCTTTCATCATTTGATTCTATATTCCTAAAGTAATAAAGTCAGGGAACATTAGGGCTTGAAAAGAATATTAGGATCATTTCCTTCAATCCCCTTGTTTTACAAAGGAAGAAACTAAAGACTTAGAGAAGGTAAGTGACTTGGCTGAAGTCATACAACCATAAAACTGAGGGTGTGATCTCTAACAATGTGTTACTCAAAATAAACAGAACCAAACTATTTAGAGGTAGTGTCACTTTGATGACAAACTGGATTGAAAAGAGATTTTACCCACAGATGAGTTCTGGAAAAGTTGGTTATGATACAACTTTCTACACTGATTATTTTCCTCTCATTTTCATTACAAAAGACAAAAGAATCAACCAAACATTTTTAAAAACACACAGAAGCACATCTGAAGTTCAGAAGTAACCACAGTATTATCAAGTCAAAAAAATTTTGTAAACTTTAACTTCTTTCTTAAAATCAATACTAAGGTGTGGGTTCTTGGGCAGAAGAGCAGTAAAGGCTAAGCAATTGGAGTTGTCACATAGGGTCACCCAGATAGAACTGTCTAAAGCCATCTTTGAAACCAGGACATCTTGATTCCAGGCCTGTTTTCTATAATGATCTGCCTAATTGGTTTGCCAAGTTAAATCTAAAATAAAGGCTTTTTAAAAAGATGTAAGTGAAGAAAAAGAAATTGAAGGCATCAAAATAGGCAAGGAGGAGACCAGATGACATGATGGTCTACTTAAAGAATCCTAGAGATTCAACCAAAAAGCTAATTGAAATAATCAACAACTTTAGCAAAGTTGCAGGATACAAAATAAACCCACATAAGTCATCAGCATTTCTATATATCTCCAACACATCTCAGCAGCAAAAACTAGAAAGAGAAATCCCATTCAAAATCACCTTAGACAAAATAAAATACCTAGGAATCTACCTCCCGAGACAAACACAGGAACTATATGAACACAACTACAAAACACTCTCCACACAACTAAAACTAGACTTGAGCAATTGGAAAAACATTAACTGCTCATGGATAGGATGAGCCAATATAATAAAAATTAACATTCTACCCAAACTTATTTATCTATTTAGTGCCATACCCATTGAACTCCCAAAAAATTTCTTTACTGATTTAGAAAAAAAAATAACAAAGTTCATTTGGAATAACAAAGGATCAGGGATATCCAGGGAAATAATGAAAAAAAACACAAATTATGGGGGCCTTGCAATCCCAGACTTCAAACTATATTACAAAGCAGCAGTCATCAAAACAATTTGGTACTGGCTAAGAGACAGAAAGGAGGATCAGTGGAATAAACTTGGGGCAAGTGACCTCAGCAAGACAGTATATGATAAACCCAAAGATCCCAGCATTTGGACCAAAATCCACTATTCGATTAAAACTGCTGGGAAAAGTGGAAGACAGTGTGGGAGAGATTAGGAATTGATCAACACCTCACACCCTACACCAAGATAAATTCAAAATGGGTGAAAGACTTAAACATAAAGAAGGAAACCATAAGTAAATTGGGTAAGCACAGAATAGTATACATGTCAGACCTTTGGGAGGGAAAAGACTTTAAAACCAAGCAAGACATAGAAAGAATCACAAAATGTAAAATAAATAATTTCGACTACATCAAATTAAAAAGCTTTTGTACAAACAAAACCAATGTAACTAAAATCAGAAGGGAAACAACAAATTGGGAAACAATCTTCATAAAAACCTCTGACAAAGGTTTAATTACTCAAATTTACAAAGAGCTAAATCAATTGTACAAAAAATCAAGCCATTCTCCAATTGATAAATGGGCAAGGAACATGGATAGGCAGTTTTCAGATAAAGAAATCAAAACTATTAATAAGCACATGAAGAAGTGTTCTAAATCTCTTATAATCAGAGAGATGCAAATCAAAACAACTCTGAGGTATCACCTCACACCTAGCAGATTGGCTAACATGACAGCAGAGGAAAGCAGTGAATGCTGGAGGGGATGTGGCAAAGTAGGGACATTAATTCATTGCTGGTGGAGTTGTGAACTGATCCAACCATTCTGGAGGGCAATTTGGAACTATGCCCAAAGGGCGACAAAAAAAGTCTACCCTTTGATCCAGCTATAGCACTGCTGGGTCTGTACCCCAAAGAAATAATGGACAAAAAGACTTATACAAAAATATTCATAGCTGCGCTCTTTGTGGTGGCCAAAAATTGGAAAATGAGGGGATGCCCATCAATTGGGTAATGGCTGAACAAACTGTGGTATATGTTGGTGATGGAATACTATTGTGCTAAAAGGAATAATAAAGTGGAGGAATTCCATGGAGACTGGAACAACCTCCAAGAAGTGATGCAGAGCGAAAGGAGCAGAACCAGGAGAACATTGTACACAGAGACTAATACATTGTGGTACAATCGAAGGTGATGGACTTCTCCATTAGTGGCGGTGTAATGTCCCTGAACAATCTGCAGGAATCTAGGAGAAAAACACTATCCATAAGCAAAGGATAAACTGTGGGAGTAGAAACACCGAGGAAAAACAACTGCCTGACTATAGCGGTTGAGGGGACATGACAGAGGAGAGACTCTAAACGAACACTCTAATGCAAATACTAACAACATGGCAATGGGTTCAAATCAAGAACACATGTGATACCCAGTGGAATCACGCGTCGGCTATGGGGATGGGGGGGGGGGGAAGAAAATGATCTTTGTCTTTAATGAATTATGCTTGGAAATGATCAAATAAAATATTATTTTTAAAAAGATGTAAGTACTAGGGATTCATGTTTTTCCTGTTTTGTTCTTTTTCTATGGAAATGTTCATGTTTATTGATGCTTGGTAAGGTCACAATTTTTAACAATATTAAGCAAAAAAAAAAAAAAGATCTATTCTCAAAGACATTTCCACAGAAAAATGTCCTTGGAAGAGGCACTGGAAAAATTAAGAAACCTGGCAAAGACAGGACAAAAATAACTCTTTCAAAGGAGCATGGTAAATATGAACTGATACAAAATTAAGTAAGCAGAACCAAGAAAAAAACATATACATGACTATAGTTTTTTTTTTTAAACTGCACATTATGTAATTATATTAACAAGCTTGGCCCCAAAGAAAGAGTTGGCAAGTTTATTGTAGAGGTGCGAGATTATGGGAAAGGTATACTGCATATACTATATGATATAGTTGATGAGTATATTTTGCCTAACTTTTTCTTTTTCATCTTCCTTACCAGGGATGATGACTCACTAAGGGAGTGAGGAAGCTATTTTTGGAAACAAATGCAATGAAAAAACAAAAAGTACCAATAAAAATAAGAATTTTTTTTTCAAAATAAGCTAGATCTTGGTCATACCCAAGGTATGGTTGGAATTGCAATCCTCTGTGTACTTTTTCAGCATGACCAGAATTTGGCAGCACTTTCCCAGATTTAGATCCTCCCTCTTTGATGTCACATATATATCCTGACTATTTCCATCGCCCATTCTTCTCTGTATTGGAGGCAACTTAGAAAGCAAGGTACATAGAGTACTAGGCTTCCAGTCAGGGGAGGCCTGAATTTGAATCCTGCTGAATGACCCTGAATAAGTCACTTAACCTTTCAACTTTGGTTTCCTCATTTGTAGAATAGAGATGATAATGCAGTTACATTGAAGAACCCATCATTATGAGGATTAAATGAGACAAATGAAATATTTTGTAAACCCTAAAATGCAATATAAACATTGATGATGTTGATGATGATGATGATGATGATGATGATGATGATGATGATGATGATGATGGCAGCTAGGAAAGAGCTGTAGGCCTGGAGTCAGGAAGACCTAAATTTAAATATGGCCTCACACACTTACTAGCTGTGTGATCATGGGTAGGTCACACAACCTCTGTTTGCTTCAGTTTCCTCTGCTTTAAATGAATTGGAGAAGGAAATGGAAAACCATTCTAGTATCTTTTCCAAAAAAAAAAGTCAATAAAAGTCGCACATGACTGAAAAACAACAATTATTGTTGTTTTTGTCATATCCCAAGAATTTCTCCCAATGCCTGAAAGAATCCTTTATTACATACAGAGTTTACGATATTTAATAGCCTTTCTTCTTTTCTTCTGGTTATTTATCAGACTTCACCAATAGGTTCCACTTCTTCTTATAAAATATATTCCAATATGAAAAATTCTTCAGTTTGATCCTTCAGGGTCTCTAAAATGATTCAGTTATAATTCTATAAATTAACAATAATAGCTAACAATTATTTAACATTTTAAGTATGCAAAGCACTTTACCCAGATCATCTCATATGATGTGATCTCATGTGATCCTCACAACAACCCCGTAAGATGGGTATTATTCTTCTCCCCCTCCTCATCCCCATTTTACCGATGAGGTTGAGAAGTGAATTGAATTGCTGGGGCTCACAGAGCCAGTCTGATGTGGGACGCAACCAAGGTTTCCTGACTAAGCCCAGGCCACCTCTCCAAAGAGCTACCACATGTATAAATAACAGAGCTGATTCTGGAGTGTGATCTCAGAAATTGGGAAAGAAGAGTCAGAGCAGAAAATTATCATTTCATGCTTAAAAGATTAGTGTCCGAAGGTCTAGGAAATACAAGATATACATCTGGAAGCTTCAGGCAGGTGGGGAGCAGGACGAGACAGGATGTTGTTGTAGGTAGTAGAAGAAAAGTAAAATCTCTCCTACAGTGAAATCAGAAGGAGGAGGGAGCAAAGAAGGTCAAACCATGTTAAGGAAAGGTGTCTCCCAAGGGCTAGAACATGATCCACTTCCACTTCAACAGGTTCTGAAAACGGTGCTCCAGCAGGTGGAAGGAGGACAGCCTTCAGTTTATCATCCTCCGGATATCAGTGGAACATCCCAAAGGCTACAGATGAGCCTTTCTGACTTCCTACCATCCTAGTCAATCAATAAAGGCTAAATAATCACAAGTGTTTATACTTTAAGATTTACAAAGCTCTTTATAAATATTTCCCTTTATCTTCATAACAACTCTTGGAGGTAAGAACGATTATTATCCTCCTTTTACATAAGAGGAAACTGAGGCAGATAGAGATTAAGTGACTTGCTCAGGGAACGTCTAAGATATGATATAAATTCAGATATTTCTTACTAAAAATTCAGTATTCTAACCTCTATGCCACCAATGGCCCCTAAATCTGGCTTGCCTTTGAGGCCAGCCTAATCTATCACTACAGCTTGATTTGGAGAGTTCTTCTCGTTGCCATTCCCCATAAAACAATTTTACCCTCCTTTTTATTGATGCATGAAATGCTTTTGCAGAAGAAAAGAGTTTTCCTTCCACGAATGGAATCAAAATGCTTAAAATATAAATATCTGGTTGAAGCCATAATCTATCTTAAAGGATAAGTAATTTGTCAATAACCAGTCGGTATCGACTGCTATTAAATCCTTTCCTCTTTTAATAGGGAGATAGGAGAAGAGAGCAGGAAGTCACTGGACTACTAAAGATGGAAAGGAAGGTAGTAGGGAAGGGAGGAGCAAAAAAACAAATGACTGATTTCATAATTTCCTCATTTCAAGGAAAAATAGAAACTTTTGACACAAGGGTTCTTGTTTGAATGTCTGCACAACTGGATGGTTTCCCAAGAGCATTGCTGCTGAGCTATGGATATATACACCAACTCTGCTTCCCTGATTTATGGTTTTCAGGGTTATGATTCATTTTTGTTGTACTCCTTTTTTTACACATGGCTGACTTCATTATAAAAGACTTTTGTTTGTATATTATTTTATTAATCAAGGCATCACTATAAGGTCTAATTTGATCATTGCTACTAGTTCTAAAGTTTGTTAACTAAGGAAATTATAAGGTCCCTAAAATGGCACTCCTGAATGCCCTTTTGACAGCTAAGGGAAACATCTACACATATCTGCATCCCAAAACTGTGTTTTTAAAAGTTTTTTTTTTTTAAGTTTAAACCTTTAAGAATTATCCAGAAAGATAGTAAACACCGTTTAATAAAATAA
The DNA here is from genome assembly GCF_027887165.1 of Monodelphis domestica. Lineage (NCBI taxonomy): Eukaryota > Metazoa > Chordata > Mammalia > Didelphimorphia > Didelphidae > Monodelphis > Monodelphis domestica. The sequence continues at coordinate 134,887,499 of NC_077228.1, read as the reverse complement.
CTCACAGGGTCCAAAGACTACTTGCTTTCAGTAAGGAGTTTTCACCTTTTCCAAGGACTTTGTACTTCCTGTCCCTTTTGCAATCAAGGCAGTTCAGCAATATTTATTAAATGGGGAGTAGATGACTTCAGAGGGCAAGTTTATGCCAAACACTGTTTGAAACTTAACTAAAAAAGTTGTCTGCAAAATTACCATAATAATAAATCACAAATAAAACAATAGCAATAGGTGAAGACACAGATTCTTAAAAGAAATACTAAACTATATTTTTCTTTAATAAAGGTACATACCAACCCAATGGAATAAGTATATCCTTTATGCTATTTATTTAGGTGTGGAATGGAGATTTCCTGAAGGAGTAAATGGATGGGTGAGTCCATTAATTTAAAAAAATGTATTAAGCACTTGCTATATGCCAAACCTCATACAACATGATAGTGATACAAAAAGGAAAACCAAACAAGACAATCTTTGCTTTTAAAGAGTTCATACTCTAACCAGAGGAGACAAGACATGAAGGAAAGTTGGAAAACAGAATGGAAAGGCATGAAAGTCCTATGGGTACAAAAGCAGGGTAGATAGCAAAGCCTGGGGGTCCTATGTTTGCATCATTAGATCAAATGGCATTGCCAAGGGTCTAAAAGTAAAACAGATATAGGTTCTGGAGGACCTTTGCAAGGGCGATAAAGTCCTGATGGTCTCCTATCAAACCAGAAGGAATAGAATTGTCAAACCCTATCTAATCTAAGAAACATGAGTAGTCAAGTAATAGCTCTAGTGGGTATTGAGTGGCCAGGTTTGGGGTAAAATAAAAAGAAAAGGGGGCATCTAGGTGGCTTAGTGGATTGAGGGGCCAGGCCTAGAGATGAAAGGTCCTGGGTTCAAATCTGACCTCAGATACTTCCTAGCTGTGTGACCCTGGACAAGTCACTTAAACACACACACACCCCATTGCCCAGCTCTCACTACTCTTCTGCCTTGGAACCAAGACACAATATTGATTCTAAGATAGAAGGCAAGAGTTTTAAAATATATATATACACATATATATATATATATTTTTTTTTTTTTTTAAATAAAAGGGGAAAAGGAATGCCTGATAGGGACAGGTTTTCCCACTGCCAGCCAGAAATTTGATTGAGGAAACTTCTTCCACTCATAGAAATGGGAAGCCTGTCATAAATTTAGTCTTTGAGAGTCACTTGTAGCACTGAGAAGCTATATGATTTACCTATGGATTACAAAGCTAGCATGTGTATAAATGGGGAGAAAAAAATAATATTGATCTATTAGGTTCCTTCAACCCACATAATAAAATTATAGTTTGAAAGACTTCTAGTTAAGTCAACAATGTGAAAGGCCAGAGAGAAGCCCAGCTCTCACACAGAAACTCCAGCAAATATCTGGAAACAGTCTAAGAAAGACCAATGAAAAAGAAATTAGAAAAAAACTCAGAAGTAAGCTCCTCTATCCAGTCAAGAACTATTATACCAAAAGAACTATTATACCAGACAGAAGAAAGTGTAAGCTGATAGAGGGTTTGAAATAGGAAAGTCAGTGCCAAATCAGGTAAAAGTAGGAGAAAAGTTGAACCATGTAAACCAGCAGGAATTCTGGCAACCCAGTCAAAATACAGTAGAGGCAAATGGATCTGAAACCAGCAAGTCTTCTGAATAGGAACATCCCAAACTAATACCATACCAGCTCAAATAATTAGGCCTCTGAAGCAAGATCCTGCTCAAAGCCTGTCAAAACAGGAGCCAAGACAGAAACAACAGATCACTGCACAAGAAGACAGAATCTAGCTGTAATCTCCTTGGAATATTGGGACCCATCGCAGGAGACACTGCCAACTCAATATCTAGGTGACAGCTGAGATGAGGGAAGGGTTGAGTACAGTTGTGCAGCAGGTCTGAAACACCAGCATGACCTCCTCCCTGCCACTGGGGCTAGATCAAACAGGAACCATCTCCCATTTGAAGATCACGCAAAGAGAAGAACAAAGAAACCCATTGATACTTGAACCCATAATGAACTGTCAGGAGACAGCCAAAAGCCAAAGACTGAAGCAAAGAATAGAACCGACTACTAAAAATATGTGGAAACATAAGAAGATAAAAAAATAAAATGAAGAAATGTTATAGGGTAAAAGATCCAAGATATACAAATATATATATATATATGAATGATAGCCATCTTAAAATTATTATTTTTAGTCATTATATATATAATAGTCATTATATATATAATTATTAGTCATATATAATATGATAATATGATATAATAAAATAATAAAATTAGTCAGAAGATAGGAGCAGTTCTTACATTTCTCAATGTAAGCTATCAAGTTACCAATTTGAAAAATATTTTTAAAATGCTAATAATGATAACTCTGAGGTTCTATCACAGAGGGTTTTCAGACCATTTAAGATGCAATGTGAGAGATCCTAAAGAAATCCAGCTCTTCCATAGGAACACCAGCAAACATATAGAAATAATACAAGAAAGACCAACAATAAAGAAATTGTAAAATATTCAGAAGTAAGATCCACCATCTAGTTAAGAACTGCACAAAAAGACAAATAGAAGATAGTGTAGACTGGTAGAGGGTCTGAACCAAGAAACTTATCTGATTTGTCAAAGAAGAAAAAAAAAGGAAAATGGTAATTGCTAAAGAGGCTATAGGAAGAAAAGCACAGTTATACACTGCTGGTAGAGCTATAAATTAGTCCAACCAAAAAGTCACTAACTTGTACATATCCAGTTTAAAATGTCTAATAGGTAGCTGGCAAGACAGGGCTGAAACCTGGGAAAAGTTGAAGGGGGGGGGAGGGAGAGAGAGGGGGAGGGGAAGAGACAGAAAACAGAGATAGAAAGACAGAAAGAGGAAGGGAGAGAGAGGGAAGGAGGGAGAGAGAGATAGGTAGATGGATAAATAAATAGATACAGAGATAAATAGATTTACAAAACTGTGAGTAGAGTGTATAAAGATAATCATTAAACCAATAGAAGCTGATGAGAGCACCACAAGAGCAAGTCTAAAGACAGAAGAGAAGAGGGTCCAGGACAGCCCCTAAAGGTAAGGAAGTTGATATGAATGAGGATCCAACACAGTGAAGCAGTCAGACAGATAGAAGGAGAGCCAGGAGAGAGCAATGTCATGAAAACCAGATTGGAAAGAGTATCCAGAAGAACCTCATCAAAAATGTCAAATACTGCAGATAGATGGAGAGGGATGAGGACCAAAAAAAGTACTGGATATGGCACTAGACTGTTTCTACCTTTGGAATGAGAAATTTCAATTGAATGATGTGGTCAAAATTGTCAAATTGGAAAAAAAAAGTGAGATTGAAAGGAAGTAGAAACAGTGAATATATAAATGGCTTTTTCTAATATTTTTGTTGAGGAAAAAAAAGACAAGCTATAATCCAATTACTTGAAGGTAGGAAAAGGTATAATGGAAGTTTAAGAATGGGAGAAACTGGGAGATTATTTTTTGGAGAAAGAGGGAGGAGTTACTATAAAGACCTTGACAGACAGGGAGGGCCACTTCATGATCAGAGGCAGGGAAAAGAAGAGTCTGTGATGACGTCAAGGGGTCTGGAAATGAAAAAGGAAGAAAAGTTCAATGGAATATTTTATGTGTAACTGTTGTTTGTGAGTATGTAGCAGGCAGGGCACCAGCTGACAATGCATGCCTACCAGCCTGGTTTTGTTATTTCCCAGTGGTTAGCACTTGCTGATATTGCATCAGCTGGGTAGCCCAGCTTCTACAAGAGGGTTGGGTCAAGTTTTCCTGCCTATCTCCTCTGTACCAGCTGTGTTTTCTTTAGCAGAAAATCTCCTTTTCACTTCTGTTCGTGGGAGAACTAGCACTAACTCTCCTTTTATGTATATGTTATGGATGTGAGTGCAATCAAGTCAAGGGTTGTGTGCAGCTAAGATTATGAGGGTGGATCCCTCACCTCCTCCTTTTGCAAGGGTATAGATTCAAACTCCTTATTACTATTGCCTTATGTAAAGAGCTGCCTC
>NC_077228.1:134643467-134878467 GCF_027887165.1 Monodelphis domestica | reverse complement strand
AGGATCGGAAATTTAAAGCTTGAATGAATCCTTATTTTACAGGTAGTGAATAAGTAAACTGTCCCAGATCACACAACAAATAAAGTAGCAGAGCTGAGAGTTAAGTCTAGGTAGGTCACCTTACTCCAAATCCAGCATTTTTTCCACTATACCATAAAACCTCTTTGCTATTACCTAAAATGTTAAGATACATACACATAATTATATTTCAGTTGCTACAACCCAACAGACAATGGCTTCAATGTGTGTATGAAACTCTAAGGAAGAAGCTTTTGCCACTTGACTACAAAAGATGTCAAATCCTGGATTGTGGAAGAACAAGGACGAACCAGTTCTCCCATCCTTCTGCCAATTTATTCATCTCAAAGAGTTCCTGAAGCACCTGAGTGGGTGCGGTGTTGTACTTGAGGGTTAACGGAGAGACACTCAGAAACATGACCTCAAACCCCACCACAACTGATGTAGCTGATATGCCCATAATGCTTCAGGGCTGAGGCACAGATGCTGCCTGTGAGTAGAGACTGCTACCCATGGGGATGACAGAGGATTACAGGAATCATGGTGCCCTTTAGGAATACATCACTGGTGGAAAGTAGGCTATACCAACAGTTGTGCAGTACAGAGACCCAGGACATAAAATGGAAACAGAAATGCCATTACTGAAATCCCAAATCCACTCATGCTCCTGGAACTTCCCCTATTAGTGCTGTGCATCTATTACTGCAGGGAAATGGGGCCCATTCACTGGAAATGGGGAAGAAGAGAGACCTATTTACATGTTTATATAAATAAAACTTTTTGTTCAAATGTTTATTAGGAGCCTATTTTTTGAAGGATGAGAGTCAAAAATATGCCAAATTCAGATATTTCCAGATGTGACATCTGCATGGGGAGAAATATGAGGCATACTTTTATTTGATAATACAGAGAAAAATAACAATAACATAAAGAAAAATTCCTCCAAATAAAATCTGGTCCAATTACGAAGAGTAACGGGTTCTAGGAGTCCTGTGTGACAGGTTACCCATAGAATTATGGTATCATTGACTATTAGAACTGAAAGGGACCTGAGCAATTATCTAAGGGATTATAATTTTAGAAATAAAGAAACTGAGGTTCAAAAAGAAGTGATTTTACCCAAGGTAACAGAGGTATTAAGTGGCAGATTTGGAATTATTACAAATTTACATCCCCTTTGCTTTTCACACTGCTTGCCTGAAGTCAGTTATTTCTAAGTAGGATTATGTTGAGTCAACTCAAACCAGCTCAGAAGAGCTAGCTGATGGTTAAATTTTCATTGTGAGGATTTAAACCACAGAAATCAGAAGGGCTCATTTTATTGTTTTGTAGATAATCTAGACTTGAGAAAGTCAGGTTAAAGGTCAGAAAAACCCTAGATATTTTTTGTTCTGTTCTTAATAAGCAAAAGCCTGAACTCACCTACAGCACTGAACAAAAACAAAATGAAACTAAATACCCGAACTCCTAATTAGTCTTCCTGTAATTCAAGTCGTAGGGAAGTCTGTTTGTTTGTTCAACTAGCCTCTAAGTAAAGTGAATGAAACACCATGGAATCTAGATCAGGTTCAGGAAAGAAGATTCTGTCATCTTTTTTCTGGCAGTTATATAGAAAGACATGAAATTCCAGGGTCCCCCAACTGCAACAATTGGGGGGGGGGGGGGCATAGGAGGGAAAGGAGAGCCAAAAAGAGGTAAAACATTTCAGACTGAATAGTACTGACTAGGCCTGACTAGTGACTTATTCTCTTGGACCTATGCCAGTTCACAGACTCTGGCTACTAGAGGTCCTACTTGTAAAAACTGCGTCTGCTCTAATTCTTGTGAGTTTTAAACTTGATCCTGGGAACAAAAACGTAAAGGCTCTTTTCCTAATTCAAAAGCAAAAGATTCAGAGCTATTAAGGACCTTAGAGACACCTAGACAAACCCCTACATTTTACAGATGAGGAAACCAAGTCTCAGCAGGGTGACATGATTTGCCTAAGCTCATCAAGACCAAGGAGCTGAGCCAGCAGTTGAACCGAAGTCCGAATCCAAGGCTATTCCACTAAACCAATAGCAGCTGAAGCGCTGCTAGTGAGCCAACCAGAATAGGTAGAGACTGACTTGCTGTGTTTTGAAGCATAGTAGAGAGGCTCTACAACCCAGAAATATCTCCCCCAACCAGCTACAACTTCTGTGATTTCATTGTTTTGGTTTAAGCTTTGCTCTCTTTTAGTCTCAACAAATGGTTTTTCTCTTTTCTGATCTCTACAAAGTGAGGAATAGTCTTCTTTTCAGTCCTTTTGGTAGTCCCTGAAAATTCAAAGACATCTAGAAGGGACAATACGTTCAATTACTGACACTTTAGGACTAGGATAAATGAGTTTATCAGATCACTGGCCTCACTGACAGGAAGTTCTGGGTATCAGGAGAACCTAGGAACCCATTAGACCTTATGAAAGAACCCACTGAAAGAACAGAATGAAAATCAAACACAAAAGGATGTGGAAAAAAGAAAGGAAGGAGAGGCCAGAACCAGACAAACTTCTCCTACTTCATCATTTTGTCCATGATAAGTTCAGATCAGAAGGAGGGGAAATTATCCTCTTCTTCCAAACAACTCCACTCCTCCTCAGCTTCGTTATCTGCCAATACCAAGGTTTTGCTTTGATACAGTAGTCAGAAGGCTGTCAAATTATAGACCCAATTTCTAGACCCAGCTTGGCACTAGTTAACTTCTTAACCTTTGGTAAATCATTTACTCTCCTCTATAAAACAGGGGAACTAGATTAGACAGTATCAAAAGATTCTTCAGCTTTAAGATGCATGAGAAGAAAAAAGTCTCTAGTTTAGGCTAGTTAATTCTCTAGTTAATTCAATCTCCTTAGTAGCTGGAAAGATATCATATTGTCCAAATATGTCAGAAAAGTCAAGAGCAGTCAAGAGCAGAGTTGGGGGAGGGGGGATACTTAAAATTATCTAAATCAATCCCATTATTTTATACATGAGGAACCTGAAGCCAGGGAGCTGGAGAATTGTCTAAGGTTTATTGCTCAGTTGAGTCCAACTCTTTGTGATCCCATGTATACGGGGTTTTGTTGGCAGATACTGGAGCAGTTTGTCATTTCCTTCTCCAGTGTGTACCCATTTCACAGATAAGGAGTTAAGGCAAAATAGAGGTTAAGCAACTTACCCAGGCTTACATAGCTAATGTCTGAGGTCAGATTTAAATTCAGATCAGTGCTCTATCCACTGCATGACCTAGCTGTCCTGTCTAAACTTATAAAGCAAAATATGGCCAATGCCAAGACTAGAACCTAAATCTCTTGATTCCTTATCGAGTGTGTAATCTATTATACTGCATTAAATTTGATGTAGTCACAAATATTAGCAGGGCCAATGAATGTCAGGTAAAGATCTTAACCAGTTTGGTACACTGATTATATTCTATCTACCTACCCATTTTTTGGGTGGGAGGAGGGATCACTGGAGGCCAGAAAAGCTGTGAGGCTGAGGAGGTTGGAGTTAACCTCCCTACTTCCATCAGCCTGCAGCTATGAACCAAGACTTTGTAGGCCAGACCCAAAGAAGTTAGAGCTAACTTTGGACCCTGCAAGGGGTACATAAAGACAATACTTTCATCTTCCTAAGACCCCAAAGAACTTCTTTGCCAACATCCTCTAAACTTGCTATGATTTTTACCTCCTTCCACATTCCTTTGGATTGCTTTTATCTGGAGCTTATAGAATATTTTTTCTCTGAACCCTCGGGCTCTGAGTGATCCATTGCACCAGATGTAAAACTACAAATGGAATTAAAAATTTTTCAGGCAAATCTATGTTGGAAAGGGATGAGAAGAGACTTCAAACATACCTCCTAGCTTGTTAGTGTTTTCTTGACTAGTGGTGGGGGAAGCTGTAAAAAAAAGGAGATGGAACATCAGTAAATACAAGCAAGACTGATGCAAATTGTACAGCCTGAAGAATATGGCTATAGCCCATTGATTTGGAGAAAAACTTCCTAAAACCAACCTGACAACTACTTACTTCTAATTTTTTTTATTGAATTATATTAATAACAAACATGAACTTGAATGTGATTTATAAAGTATTCAGAAATTATGTCATTACAGCTTTTTGTCCAGAGATAGCTGTGATACAGTATATGAAAGAAATCAACTCTTCTAGCTTGTAAAACTGAACAGCTTGGGCACAGTACTGATTTTACCATTAATCTGAAGAAGCGTGCTCAATTTTACATTGTGCTCTCTCCTCAGATCAATGTTTCCAAGTTTATTGTTGATTAAAATGCTGCATTCCAGTATCATAACATATTATTTTTAATGAAAGCAAGAAGCACAAATCAATTTTTATTAATGAGTCCAAACAGAAAAAAAAAATTGTCTTTATTTGCTGAGGTAGGTGAATGGTTAGGTGGGTGACTATGTTGGGGTTGGGTGGGGGGGTACTTCTTAGGACTCATTTCACCTTATTTCCTGCTTTCTCCAACATTTCCAAGGTTTTGACTTGCATGCATTTCATGAGGGGCCCCAGTCTTGCTCTTTTTCACATCCAGAGAAACATTCTCTTCAGGCCCATTCACCTCCTCACCAGCAGCCTTGCCCACCTTGAGAGTATCCCACCTTGGAGACTGACCTCTTGACTGGTGACCCTTCCCCAGTACTGACATTTCATGACCCCCCACTCCCCACTTCATCCCCATTTCAACTCACTCTCAAAACTATTCTGCTCCTTCCCTTCACACACACACACACACACACACACACACACACACACACACACACAATATATCCCAGGAGGTTCTGTCCTCCCTTAGTCGAATACAAATTTCTTGAAATTAGGAGCGTGTGTGTGTGTGTGTGTGTGTGTGTGTGTTCTTGTGTTTGTATCTCCAATGATTAACATAGTGAACTTAGTAAATGCTCTACTTAGGACAAACTACTCTAGAGAATCACCATTTTACTTCCCTAGGAAATGATTCAGCTAAAAGATTTCAATTATGCAAAGCTATTTTCATCCTACAAGATTGCGATAGCCTTGGTACTCATCCCCCATCAGTACCCCTCTGCCCTGGGACCCTCTGACTTGAGGGCAGAGTAAAGAGCTCCTCCCAAAACCTCAATTCCACCCCAGGCTGCATCACGTCCCTTTGCCCCCGGCCTCTTAACTCTAATGTCTTTCCTCTATTAATGATTTCCTTTTTACAGCTTGTTTTGTATAGATTTGTTTGCATGTTGTCTCCTCCCATTAGCATGTATGCTCCTTGAGGGCAAGGCCTATCTTTTGCCTCTTTTTTGTATCCCCAGTACTTAGCATAGGTTCCTGATAAATATTTATTGATTAATTGGCTACTCTTCCCCTACCCTCCTCAGCTTCCTTTTTTGTGTCCCAACACCACTAAATAGTAAGCTCCTTGAGGGTGGCAACCATCTTTCTCATATTTGTATACCCAGCTCTCCCCAGCATTTATCATAGTGTCTGGCATATAGCAGGCTTTTAATACATTTTTATTGACTGAATGACTGAAATGTATCTATCGGGGATCCATACATTTGAGGAATGTGGTCTTCTCATGGTCAGAGCTCAGAAAGTAGAGGAACATGTGCCATTATTAGGTGAAGGCAAGTCATTCTGCCCCACAATATCCATGCTGAACTGGAATTTCTAAGACACTTTACTAATTCCTCTGACTATTCCCCCTCAACAAACTTTTCATCTTTCCATGCTCTGATATCTGATATCATCAGAGAAAACTGACATAAAAAAATGGGCTGCTCAGGGACAGAAAGTAAAGCTTAATCAAAGGGGTGTTTACATGCTCTTGTGTATCCACACAATGTCAGATGAGTCAGATGAAGGTCCCCAGTACACTGGATGAATCCCTAGCAACCATGGGAGACATGGACAGGAATTTCACAGGTGGGCAGGTAAAGGTCAATTAAAAATTGTATCTCTAGTGGGAGTTCTAATATCTTTTAATAATTTTATTATTATTATTATGTATTAAAAATTAATGATAATAATAATAAATAATAAAAATTAAAATCTAATAATAATAATATTACAGATACTAAAATATCAAAAAAATGTTTCACCCATGTGGGTATTCCCAAATACAGATTGCAACACCTCCACCACTTAGCAGATGGTTTGGTGAGTTCCTGGGGTCAGAGAAAATCATTATCCAGTAACCTATCATGGAATAGTGACCCTCTCTAAACTTAGCTAGGCTAATACACAGACAGATCCATGTTCAAAGCCTGACAAAACCTGGAGCTTGTGCTCTGCTAACACTCTAAGAACCCAAATTTACTTCCATACTATGATCAACCAATCAAAAAATACTTATTAAGTGCCTCCTAGGTGATAAAACAACAGAAGAAGATTTTGGTGAAAGAAACCCCAGTACATGAAGAAATTTCAATAGTGGGATTATTATGGGTGTGTCTCACTTTTCACAACAATTATGCTCCTGAAAGTTGTGCTTAAGTCTATTTACAATATCTAACTATTTAAAAGTGGAATCATATTTTAAATGTAATAAGAGAGGGAGCTTCTCCTTCAAAGAGATTCTAAAGGGAATCTTTCAATAACATCAAGAATCTTTTTGTAAAGCAAATCACCATCCCCAAATTTGTTCTGTTAATATTTAGTCGTCTTTAAATTTATTTTACCTAAAGAAAGGGTTCTAAAGAAGGCAAACCAGATCCATTCCAAAACTGTTGCTTTTCCAATAGTTCATACTTACAAGGAAAATGTGGGCACATGTGTTTAACAGCAAATAGTGACACTGAACACTAGGTTAAGAAAAGAAAGTAAAGGAGAAAGTGTTACATTCCGTGAAACTTAGAAAGGGTACTTAAAAAATCAAGACTCAACCCCCTCAGTTCATCTGTGTTCAAGACTTGGAGGTTAAAATAGGTTTCCCTCACCTTTTTTGTTCCTTATCTTACACAGGAAGTCATCCAAGTGTTCCTCACAAAGATGTTTACTCCTCTAAGTGTCTTCAAGTGCAGCCTGGGGAATTGATGCCTTTTGTTAAGACCTTCACTGAATATCTGTGGAAGACAGAGATTATTAAAAAAAAAAAAAAAAAATATATATATATATATATATATATAAGGCCCTAGCTAATCAGTAGGAGTAATGTAAAGCAGCCTTCTCTGGTTTGTTGGCCAGTTAGATACCACTTTTAAAAATGGATAGGAGGTGACCCATATTTACAGTTTGCATGTGTTTAATTCACTCAATGTCTTCCCCACTAATGGATAATAATGTACAAAAGGGCCATGTCTTGTGTGATCTATTTTTATGTATTGTTACTCCTCTCTCCCCAAATCTACAGTGGCTTCTTATTGTCTATTGAACTAATCCTTATAAAATTGTCTGATTTCTAAACCTCTCTATAATTTTGCCTCATTCTACATCAGTGGTTCTCAACCTTTCTAATGCCGTGACCCCGATACAGTTCCTCATGTTGCAGTGACCCCAAACCAAAAAAATTATTTTGGTGGCTACTTCAAAACTGTAATTTTGCTACAGTTATGATTCGGAATGTAAATACCTGATAGGCATTATGAATTCTCATTGCTACAAATTGAGAGGTTGAGAACCGCTGTTCTACATCATCATCATCATCATAGCTTGACTCTTGATTTCCAGAGGTCCCTCTTCCCCTTAGTTGACTGTTCCTTGTATCCATGCATATTTGGAGTGCATGTCTCTGCTTTTCCCTGGATAAAATGTCTCTTGCTGATCCTAGTTACTCTAATGACATGATGAGATTACCAATATGGAAGGGCATGAGGAGAAAATATTCTTGTCTCCTTCCCCTCTTTCCATAACTGCATAACATAATGAAGAAGAGGAGGAGAAAAATCATGATGATAGCTAGTCACACTTTAAGGCTTCCAAAATGCTTTCTACATACTATCTCTAGTTAAGATCAAAATTTTCAGGAGACTGTATCTTAAGTTATAATTATTTATTAAATAAATGAAAGAAACCAAACCCTATGCTATATGAATGTAATGGAATCTGGGCCATAAAAAAAGTTTTCAAGAAGCCTAGGAAAACTTGTATAATTTGATACAGGGCAAAGTGAGAAGTAGTAGAAGGATTTATTCAGGAATAACAAAACTATAAAAATAAATATATTTAAAAGACTTAAGACTTAAGAAATCTTATCAATCTCCCTGATTCTAAAATTCCAGAGGGATGATAATTAAAGAATGTCATCCATCTTCTGACAGAAAACTGATGGACTCAGGATGCAAAATGAGACATACATTTTTGGACATGGACAAAATGAAAACTTGTTTTGCTTGATTATGCATATTTGTCATAAAGATTTTTTTCTTTCTTTTTTAAGCAAGGAAGGACAGAAAATGAGGGTAAAAATTTAACACTAGCATGTGAAAACGACTTTAAAGCACAGGATCTTACTTCCGAACCTCTGAACCATCTCTCTCTGAGGTGACGATGAAGTCCTCCCAACAATGCTATGGTTCACAGATCTAGGATTGGGAGCTGCCCCCAGGAGAGGTGTTCCAGAGTAGGGAGGTCTGGCAAAGTATACCATGAAGGGACAAAGTTCAAGAGCAAGCCAGCAGTAGGATGGGTCTGAACCCAGGAACAGAGTAGAGTCTCATTTTTAGCACCTAGTCCCATCTGAAACCCGCAGAGAACAACCAGGGCAAGAATCTCAGACCAAAGAGGAACCTACCATTCTGTCACTGAACCAGCAGAGTTTTCCCATTGGCTGACAGGGACTGAGTCTTACAGCAGTCAACAAATGCTCAGATCCAAACCCAGATCAGAAACTTACAGAGTGTAGACCATAGGATTAATGACCAGACTTTGTTGTAGATCAGACTCCATTGTAAGTCTCCAGTCTATCCCTGATAACACTGAACACTCCAAGAAAGGTACAAAAGGACCATCTCAGACCTTCCTTCTGGAAGTTCAAAAATCCCTGCTTTGACTTCAAGTCTAAAGTCAGGAATCAAGCTGGAAGAATTCCTTAAAAGGATCCCTCAATTAAAAGCTATTATGCTGTCAAAAATAAAATCAGAGGTGGCAACTAGGTAGCTCAGTGGATTGAGAGCCAGGCCTAGAAACAGCAGGTCCTAAGTTCAAATCTGGCCTCAAACACTTCCTAGCTGTGTGACCCTGGGCAAGTCACTTAACCCCCACTGCCTAACCCTTACTGCTCTTCTACCTTGGAAACAATACTTAGTATTGGTTCTAAGATGGAAGGTAAGGGTTTAAAAAAAAAAAAAGAATAAAATCAGACCAAATCCGGCCTCAAATACTTCTTTAGTGGTGTGATCTTGGTTGTCACTTAATCCCCATCACTAATCCTTACCATTCTTCTGTCTTAGAACTAATATACAATATTGGTTTTAGATGTAAGGTATGGGTTTAAAAAGAAGAGAGTGAGTCCCAAGTATTTGCCAGTAAAGCCTCAGGGGAAAAAAAAAGAAGAAAAGAAATGAGAACTATGGATAAAAGAATTGGGAAGGAAATTAAAATCTTGGTCCAAAAGGTATAAAATCTTGACAAGCAACAAACTTCTGTAATACTTAAAGGGATAGTTCCAGGGCATTGAAGAAGTATAGGGGATATGGAAGGTTTTGTAACAGGGAATGGAGGAGTTGAAGGAAGAGAGGGAATATGGCTGTCGGTGAGGTAAAAGGAGAGAGATACCCCTTTTGAGAGGCTATCTTTGAAAATTGAAGTTCCCAAGAAATGGGCCTGAGGGAATGTCTTCTCTATTGATTGATGTTGAAGATACCCCAGAGCAGGTAAGTACAGACCTCCCTGAGGGACAAGCCTCCCCCCGGGACCAAGGCTGCCTGGCAGGGATCCAATAAGAACCATTTATGATTGAATGGCTGTCTTTAGGTTCAGTTTCCTCTATGTCCCCCTGAAATGATAGTCCTCTTATCTGACTGCAGTTTATTTAAATAAAGATGAATTTTAATAACAAGTTTGAGTTGGGGAGGTATCAGGGAAGAGGGAATCAGGATTTCCCTAGATTGGGTTTGAGTCTCTCTCAGCTTTTGAGCTGAGGCCAGGCCTCACAGGCAGGCTGGTAGAGGGTTTCTTTTAATCCTGTCTATGCTAAGCTATACTAGTTTTCTTAAGTTCAAAGTATTTAGCAGTAGACAGCAAGAGGAAGAAAAGGTTCTGACTTTCAGAGCTGGTTGGGCCTGTCTCTTCGAGCTAATGCCCCTAAAGACCAGCCTTACAGTTCAAACCGCTCCCCTTAAATCCTATTGTTTGATGACACAATCACAGGAATCCAGATAGAGCACACAAGTGGGACATATCCAGGAATAGAGGTACTTCTATCCAGAGACAGAGAGAGGCTCCTTCCAGTCCAAGGGCCAGGAAAGAGAACTCCATGAGACCAACTGTCACTCTTCAAGTTCCCCTCCCCCCACCAACTGTCATTTTTGTCAATATCTTCTCTCTAACATTCCAACTGCTGTTTGTTCCACCTGAGTGGCAGAAAGTCCAAAACTTGCTTCAGTTTTCCTTTCCACACTTCCTAAAAATAGAATGGACCAAACAGAAGCCAATGATTTCACGAAACAACAAGAAATAATAAAACAATTCCAAACAAATGCAAAATTTTTTAAATGCAAGCTTTTCATAGCAAAAATAACTGACCAGGAAGTCAAATTAAGGAGAAAACATTTAAGAATCACTAGGGTGCCGCTAGGAGGCTCAGTGAATAGAGAGTCAGGCCTAGAGACAGGAGGTCCAGGGTTAAAATCTGACCTCAAGGGGGGAAGCTGGGTAGCTCAGTGGATTGAGAACCAGGCCTAGAGACTGGAGGTCCTAGGTTCAAATCTGGCCTCAGACACTTCCCAGCTGTGTGACCCTGGGCAAGTCACTTGACCCCCATTGCCTAGTGCTTACCACTCTTCTGCCTTGGAGCCAATACACAGTATTGGCTCCAAGACAGAAGGTAAGGGTTTAAAAAAAAAAAATCTGACCTCAAACACTTCCTAGCTGGGTAACCCTGGGCAAGACATTTAACCCCCAATGTCAGGCCTTACCACTCTTCTGCCTTGGAACAATACACAGTATTGATTCTAAGACAAAAAGTAAGGGTTTAGGAAAGAAAAGAAAAGACCCAAAAAGAGAACATCCAAGAGTGGATGGTCAACATTCAAGTGCTACAAAGAAATCAAGAAGAACTGAATTCTTTTTAAAATCACTAGATTTAGCAATTAAAAGACCACTAATAACCACAAAGAGAGCATTTTCAATCAAGTGATGAGGTCAGAAGCCAGACTGCAAGGGTTTGAAAAGTAATAGGATGTAAAGAAGGGAAGGCAATGAGTACAGACAATTTGACTTACTGTTTTCTACCACTTGCCCTGCTAATGTGGGAAATGCCCTATGAGTCAGAAAACTTGAGTTCCAGGCTGAATTTTTCCACTTACAAATTTCTGTCAGTCTTTGGGCAAGTCATGTAATCCCTTTAGTCCTTAGTTTCTTCATTTGTCAAATGAAGGGGTAGGGGGTTCTAACTTCCCTTTTTGCTTCAGAATGCTATGATTCAAGCTTTAATGAGTAAATAAAACTAAACTTACCAGGTCACTCTACAGAATTTAAACCATAGAAACTTGGAGTAAGAACAGACCCTATCTTTAGCAGAAGCCTATCTAACTCATGAGTCATCTATGGAGAACTTGAAGTATGTGATGATCTCTTTTCCTGACTTCCTCTGGGTGAGCCAGATTCAGTCCTTACCAGATGCCCTGATAATCATGGAGAGGGGGGCTTTTTTGTATCCTTTCTCATATTTTCTCCTGGGACTGAGCCTTGTTGGTCTGTAAGGCCCTGAATAGGACAGGTTGTTGCTCTAGAACTATATTAAAGAGAGGCAGGAAAGACAGTAGATAGAAGGCTAGCCTTGGAGTCAGGTTGACTCCTTTCTCTAACCCAAATAGTTGTGTGACCATGGGCAGTCACTTAACCTCTCTGAGAGTTCCTGTTCTACATCAATTGAGTCTCCTCACTGGGAGTTCCTCCACACCAAAGAAATTAGTCAGTCACTTAGTAAGCACTTATTAATATCTTACTTAGTGTCAGGAATAATGATAGACTTTGGGGACTCAAATATAAGCAAAAAGACAGTCAGGCCCTGCCCTCAAGAAGTTTGCATTTTAATGGAGGATAACAATACATAAAAATGAGCTTAAAAGAGGGATTGAGAGAAAAGAGTGAGTGAAAATACTAAGCATGGAAGAGAAAGTCCTACAGAGAGGAGTAATCAGTACAGTCTATAGAGAATGAGGACATGACTGGCCTAGGGTATCCTCCTTAAAACAGTTCTGGGAGGGATCAGCCAATCAGAGGGAGAGGCTACTTCCAAAGTGAGAAGTGGTCCAAGGGTGGAGTGTGCTTCCAGAATCTAGAGGTTTCTATGGCACTGCAGGCAAAGTCTTTGGAAATGAGTCAGCAATGCAGACTTGAGAAGAATAAAAACAGGGTTGGCCTGAGTCTCCTCTTAAATTTGGATATTCTCCAATCACAGATCTAGACTCTCTCACCATTAAAAAAAAAAAACACAAACTCAAAGTATTCACTATTGATCAATCCTCAAGCATTGATTAGGTGCCCATTATGTGCCAGGCACTGTGCTACGTGCTGCTGACAAAAGAAAAAAATCAAGCAGACACTGCTCTCCAGGAGTTAATATTCTTTTAGGGGAGACCACCTGTATATACAAAATTATAGGGCATCATTTATTATGTCAATAAGGAATGAAGGAGATGATATTAGCATGAACCATGGCTCCACTTGCAGAAAAATGCAGAGATGTTTGTATAGCCTTTCTATGACCTATGGACCACAGGAGTAGAACGTGTGTGTGTGTGTGTGTGTGTGTGTTACCTACACCCATCTATCATCTATATGGAGAAGGGATGACAGAGATTCTTTCCCCAACTGAAACTCACGTATGTCTCCCTGCTGTCTGCTTACAAAAGCCCACCATAAATCTGTGAGCAAGAGAACCAGCCTGTCTGAATATAAATGCAGCAGTAAAACTCAGCAGTGATGGCTTGATCTGATATCCATTTTTCACATGATACTGTGCATGTTGGGATATAGTTTCAGGCACAAAACTCAAGACCATATGACTTTAACTCAGATCATGAGTTTAGTGAATCCCTTTGAAATGGGTTGCTGAAGATGACTCCTTTCTAGGATAAAAATGAAATTTTCCCATAAATATACAAGCAGAATTAAATTAGGATATATTTACTGAAGCCAATTTGTCCAGGAGTAAGCATTCACCAATTGTGTTACTAGAATTGTTACTGACTCTTTTTACAGCCTTTGGGCAATATTTTAGTCTCTTAGATACTCAGTTAAAAATCTAGGAAAATAAACCTTGCAGTCCTTTTCATAGCACTCCTAGATAAACTGATAAGTAAAATTGCAATGTTCATTCATCTATCCATCAAGCATTTTATTGATTATTGTCTGTTCATGGAACATTGTATTATATCAGACACTGTGAGGAATACAAAAGAAACAGAAAGAGTGAGTTATTCTTTCAAAAAGGGATAGTCTAGTTGAAAAGATAAGAGCATCCAGTGAAACAACTAGAAATATAAACAAGTTGTAAATAATAGAATACAGTCTATGAATCCTGAGAACACAGGGAAAGTGGATAATTGGAGCTACTTGAATAAAAAGTGCTGTTTGATTACAAAGCATTCTTGTTGGAAACTGCAAGTGTGTGTCCTCTGCCCTATTGGCAGCTTAAGACTACTAACATTAGGAGTATTGAACTAAAAATCAAGAAACTAAAATTCAACTGAACTCTTCCCAATGGCTTGCTGTGAAGGAGGAGGTCAATTTATTAATACCTAAAAATTTATTCATCTGTGAAATAGGAATGAACATTCAATTCAATCAAATTCAATCAGTATTCATTTGAGAATCTAATAATAATGAATGACATTTAGACAGGGTTTTGAAGTTTACAAAGCAATTTATATGTGGGGGAGGAGGGGAAAAAAGAACAAGTAATGGCCAACGAGGGCCCCAATCCATAAAAGTATGCTCAGATATGCTCTTTCTAGTGAGTTATACAGAGTATATACAGATATCCCTGTCCTGGTTCCAATTCAACATGTGGATGCATGGCGAACCTACTTCAAGCCCTGAATCACTAAGGAACTGATTCTATGAGGTAATAGAGTCTTTTGGTTGGCTGAGGACCTGGAAGGATTGATGACTAACTGGGACTCGGTGTCCATACAAAAGCAGTAATCCACCTCTTCTGATTTTTTTCCTTATTAGTGGTGAGGAAGGCAGAACTTCTATAAACTGAGTTGGGGAAAAAGTAGATGTTCTGTCTCCAATATGGTTTCCAGGTTTCCACGAGCATATAGAACCTCTGCTTCTTTTGTGTTTATTTTTTTAAATAAATTTTTGTTGATGTCTTCTGGTTGTTTGTTTTTTTTATTTAACTTCATCATAGTTATCCCCAATAGTCTTCCCCCTTCAATTTCCAGTGAGTATCCAGCATAACAAATAGTATTTTTAAAAACAAATTTAAAAAGAAAGAAAGGGGGGAGGGGAAATGGCACAACTAATTAATAAATTGAAGGAATTAAAAAACATTAGCAATGTTGAATATGTTTAGACCTCCCACATCCACAAAGGGGTAAACTGGGGAGTATCTTTTCATACTTCTTCAATTGATAGAGATGATCAAGATGATAATTGATCTTGATAATTTTGTTACATTTACTTTTGATTTTTTGATTTGTTGCTTTTTTTCCATGCACATTGTTGTATTCACTATGCACATGTATACATAGGAAATACCATGTTTTCTTGGCTCTGCTTACTTTACTCTATATCAATTCTTGAGGATATTTCCATGCTCCTCTGTATTCATTATACACATCACTTCTTAATATACAATAATAATCATGACATTCATTTGTTTAGATTTCCCTCAATCAATGAACATCTACTTTGTTTCCAATTCTTTGCTATCACAAAAAGTACTGTTATGAATATTTTGGGGTATATGGGGACTTCTTCTTAGTGATGGCTTCCTTGGTGTTGTAAGGGCCAAAAATGTAAGGTGTTAAAATTAAAGGGTTGGACTAAATTATTTAAGCATATGGTCGCCAGGAATTATTACTCAATTCCAAATGATTTTTTATGGTAATTTATTTACAAAAGAAGAAATAATGAAAGTAAAAAATCAGTGAGAGTAGATATTTACTCCAGCCTGGTCAGAACCAGGCAGAGCTTAAGAGGTCCCAGTAAAGGGGGCCCAGAGGTAAATTAAGCAAGGGTTTTAGCCACAGGGCCTCCTCCAAGAAGAGCCTCTCCTGAGGCTAGTATCTCTAGAACAAGCCAGGAAAAGGAGTAAGCCTTTCTCACTCACCCACCTGGTAGTCCTAATAGAAGCAGTCCTCAGTTAGAGCTCCTCCAAGGTCAAGCTGAGGCTAAAGACCTCATCACAGGAAGTTTTTGGTGTTTTTAAAGACCATTCCTTTTCATCACCTCCTGTCCCTTCCTTCCATTTTACATGGATCAATTATAGCTAAAGCTTTGCTTAGGACTGCCCAGGGGGCAATCAGTAGGTTCTGATTTGTCGCCACTTTCATATACATGGGTCACAGACCTCCCTCACTTAAGGATAAGTGGGGTGTATAGGTTTCTGGTGATTAAATCTAAAAAATGGGCAGGGGAGAGTTAATCCCATCTTCACAGTGTATAAGCTCAGTAATGGAGTCTTTGTTTCAAAAGATCAGTACATTTTTAGTCACTTTATTTGTATATTTCTAAATTGTTTTCCAAAAAGGTCTTACCATTTCACAGCTCTACCAACAACTTGTTTGTGGACCTATTAGTCCATAAACCTCCAACATTCACTATTACCATTATTTGTCATCTTTGCCATTTTTAAGGTGAGAGGTAAAATCTCAGAGTTGCTTTGATTTACATTTCTCTTCTTACTAGTGATTTGAAGCATTCTTTTATATGATTGTGAATGCTTTGCAATTCTTCTTTGGGGAATTGTTTATATCCTGGGAACACTTATCTATTGAGGAATGTTTTGTGCTTATTCTTTCCTGATCTTGGATGAATGAGGATTCTGAGAAGGCAATGCTCATGTGACTGGAAGATCCATCAGAGGACTCACTGACAACAAAAGTCAGTAGCAGAGTCCATTTGAGACAATAGGAGTGGCCACCAAAAAGGAAATGATGACAGAGGAAGCACCAGCAAAAATATATGGAAAACTAGTCACAGCAGCATCTTCAGGCATCATGACTCCTGGTAACAGGGAAAAGTGCTACCTATAAATTCAAGAAAGTCATAGATACTTAGACCCCAGCAGAAATTTATATCTAAGAAGAACTTTTTTTAAAACTCCAGAAAGAAAGGGGGGGGGGGGGGGGAGAAGAGACTTTCTAAGCCAGTAGTCAAGAGATAGCCCTTTCCCAGATGTGTTTTCTATATGTGTGTCTAGTTACCTTTGCATCCTAAATTTAATCTCACTTTCCCAAGGCATCTTGAGCATGCAAGGGGATTCTCCCAGCATGAGAAAGGCAAGGAGAATGGTTGTTTTTGTATCTACTGTCCTTGCTATTCAGTCTCAAAAAATCCCTTTTCAAAAAATTAAGGGTCCTACTAGTTGATTGATGATTGATAATAGGGAGTACTCTGGATATAGGCACATAAGTAAAAGGACTAGAAATCCCATTCTTTCAGGATTAGCCCTGGAACTCTTAGCACATGAATGAGTAGTAGTGAGCTATCTCTGTGGACCCAACCCTCCTGTACAAGAAGGAGCTGGAAAGAAAAGTGAGACCAGAGTAGATATCTTATTTGAACCTCACTACAACTCTGGGAAATAGATACAACAGGTTTTATTATCCTAATTTTTGATCCAAGAGGAAACTGGAACTGAGAGCGATGACCAAGGGCCATACAGATAGTGTTGAAGGCAAGGTTCAAACCCAGGACTTCCTGACTCACAAGACACTGCACCACAAGAGTTCTATGATTCAAGAATCTCTACCCATTTTGTTAAGAAAGATTAAAGTATTTACTGTTTACCTACTATTATGAGAGTTTATTGAAGATAAAAGGGATCAATCAATCAACAAGTATTTATTTAGAGTCTGACTCCCTCTCTAGGACCAGTGTGTCAGTGAGTGTGGGTGAAGGAATTGTCAACTAGAAAAAACACAGAACTATTAAATAGTCAAAATCATTCTTTAATCAAGAGAAAAGGGGTTAGCGCTACTAATAAGACAACAGAGCTGTTTCCCAAGACTGCACAGAGTCAAGACGCCCTGGTCACTAGCCCCTAGGAGTGCCACAGACTCAGGTTGGACTCCGAGGAACAAAAGAACTTGGGGAACCTATATACCATTCTAGATGGCCTGGGGGGTTTAGGATTAGGGGGACAGTTGATTGACTTTACAATGGTGAGAAAGGAAAATGAGGAGTTCCAGACAGGAATAATAGTGAGGGGCTGATGCCCTACAAAGGACACAAAAGGGAAAGACCAAACCCAGGGCTGGGCCACCTTGGTAATGGACCTTAGCCCAGGGGGAGAAACCATTGGGACAAAAGGGATGCTTAATATTGGATGGGATTAGCTGTTCCCACCCAAACTACCAGGAAGTTCACTGTCTGGTGAAGAGGAACTAAATAAACTGGGGATCTCAATATTTCTATGTTGACAGAATAAAGCAAAGTCTCTGCTCTTAAGGATTTTATACAGCCTGGTTAGATAGTCTGGAAAAGCAGGTTAAAGATAGACTACATTAGACTGAATGCCAGCTAAGAAGTCAGCCTCCAGGAAATAGTATGGAAAGTTCTTGATAAGAAGAGTTAAATTTGAGGGGGCAGCTGGGTAGCTCCGTGGATTAAGAGCCAGTCCTAGAGACGGGAGGTCCTAGGTTCAAATTTGGCCTCAGCCACTTCCTAGCTGTGTGACCCTGGGCAAGTCACTTGACCCCCATTGCCTAGCCCTTACCACTCTTCTGCCTTGGAGCCAATACACAGTATTGACTCCAAGACGGAAGGTAAGGGTTTAAAAAAAATTTAAAAAAAGAAGAGTTAAATTTGGAGTCACAGGATGAGATTTTGAATAATCCCACTCCTGAGTGGCCTTAAATAAATCATTCAATCTCCCTAGGCCTTAGTTTCCTCATCCATAAAATAATAGAGTTGGATTAAATGGCCTCCAGGGTAACTTCTAGCAAATGATATCTATGATCCTATAAAGAAAGTGAATTTTTAAGATAAAATCTATTTAGTGAGTGTAAGGGAGAAGAGGAAAACTCAAAGAGAACTCCAAAATTTCCCATCTGAAATATGGCTTAGACTCATGACTTTACAATGTAATCGGGCTCCAAAATATCATTGAGAATGTATTTGTAAGAATTTTACTTGGAGTAAAATTGAACACACTGTTAAATTCTAAAACATATCATCATTTGTAAAATAAGGTGGTTATACTCAGTGTTATATGTGATGTCCCTTCTGGATCCTAATGCCCTATACTAAATAAGCCTGTTCTCTTAGAAATGAAATTTCACTATTAAAAAAATAATTCTCAATAACAGGGTTTTTCCTTCAAGTACTTCACATTGTTTTATAAGGCAATGCTATTAAATGCCCCACTGTCCTTCTCCATAGGATTTTACAAATGAATTTTTAATTCAAGCTAGTACTGTCCTTAAGTATGATATCTCTCCGTTTGATAAAATCAAATATTGTTTGACTAAAAATGTTTATATTTTTTCTTTCCATTCTACAGCAGTGGGTTTATGTTAGTTGAAATTTTAATGGAATAGTTATAACCAAAATTACTGGTCTTTTCCCATCCATTTATCATTCCCCCAGAATCAATAGCTCGATTAAAGAATTCAAAATAGAGTTACTTTTAAAAAAATAATAATAATTCAATAAAATAGATAACAGAATAAGCCTTTTTCTCCAGCTCAGGTTGCAGTTCTACAAATAACCACCAGATGTCAGAATTATCAACAGTATCGTTTGTACTTCAAAAATCGAAACCTTGAAATTCACTGCCCTTCCATATTTTCATTAACGATATTGGGGGAAATTTATCAAAACTTGAAGATTCAAATTTTGAGGAGAAATGTTTGTGTATGCCAGAAATAGGGGAAGTACACCTGCAAAAAAACCAAACATTTTTAAAGTGTGTACTATGTACAAGGCACGGTTCTAGACTCTGAATACACCATCCTCGTCACCATGGAGATTTCTGAAATCTACGGGGGACACCGACATGTACACAAGTAACTGTAATTTGAATATGAAATATGCAGAAGGAAAGACAAACCCATTGGGATGAGAGGTTTGAGGAAGAAGAAATTTCTCCCAGGAGGAAGGCACCATAAAAAAGATAGCAGCAGACCTGTGCCTTGAAGAAAGAAAAAGATTTCAACAGACATTGTTAGAAGGGGGGACTGTTCCAGTCCTAGGAGACAGCATGTGCAAATGTACAGGGGTGGGAGAAGGCAGGATGAAGTCAGGGAATGCTAAAAAGTACAGACTGGTTCAAATATGGAGTAGATGAAGTGTGAAATAAGGCTGGAAAAGAAATCTGAATCCATTCACCTAGGTCTCAAATGCTGAGAGAGAGTATTATTAAAGAGGCAATAATGAATCATTAAAGTTGAGCCGAGAATCAATCATATCAGTAAGCAAGATCAGCATATCTGTAAGCAATTCATAGCTATGTGAAGGATGGTTTAAAGTTATGAAGTCATTACAATACTGAACTACTGGAATAATAATGAAGACCTGAATGTGGGGAGTGGTAGTAATGGGAAGGAAGATATGAAGGCAATAAATATTTTGAAAATAGAAATTATGGGATTTTGGTAACTGGACAGATGTAGGAAGTGAGAGAAGAGGAAGAATCAGGAATGGTTTTAGGAAAAAAAATGGTGTTGTAAAAAGAATTTAGGGAAAAGGGCAGGTTTTAAGTAGAAAATAATGAGTTTAGTTTGAGGAAAGTTAAGTTTTAGAAGACTTAAACTAGACAACTAGAGACAATAGGGGAAGTCAGAGGTCAAAAGATAAGAGATTTATAAACCATCTGCATAGAGATGATAATTAAAGGCATAAAATAGATAGAATTACTAAGGGCAAGAATTTACAGAAAAGAACCAGGAAACAAGCT
Organism: Monodelphis domestica; assembly: GCF_027887165.1. Taxonomy (NCBI): domain Eukaryota; kingdom Metazoa; phylum Chordata; class Mammalia; order Didelphimorphia; family Didelphidae; genus Monodelphis; species Monodelphis domestica. Next base: position 134,858,215 of record NC_077228.1, on the reverse strand, counting down.
TGGGAGGTACCACATTTAGAGAAACATTTACAGGGAATAGCAAATGAGACACAGAAGAAATGGTCAAAGAAGCAAGAAAAGAATGAGAAGAAAAAGAGTATCTCAGAAGTCCAATGAGGAAGAGAGTACTGTGATTAATCTTGTCAAATGCTAGAATCAGTTCAAATAAGGTGAGGACAAGCAGAGTAGTCTAAGAAAAGTTTTGGATTTGAAATTGGATGACCTGGGTGCACATTACAGCCCTTGGTGACTTTCAGTATCACTTTTTTTCCTTTGTTTTATAATCTTAAAATGAAAGGATTGGATCAGATGGTGTCTGAGATACTTTATTCAAGTAGTAAATCTTAGGTGTCTAAGGAAGAGCTAAGGAAAGGACTATCAACTAGGAAGTACTTGGTAGTGCTGGAGAAAGCACATTCTGGAAAGTGGTATGGATTAAAGACAGTGCTGGGGGTTGAGGAGCAGATAAATAATGAGGAATTAGTACTTTTGAGAACTTTGTCAGTAAAGGAGATACCATTTTTATCATGTAAAGATCCTGATTCTGGACTTATCATTGACCAGATGATAAACCAAATCCTTTAGGTTGGCACTCAATTATCGTGTTCCAATTTACCTTTTCAATCTACCTTCCTTCTACTCTCCTAAATTAATGCCCTATCTTCAGACTAGTGGAAGAAAAAAGGATAAATAAAGACTTATAGAAAGGGCTAGAGCAAAATGTGATATGCTTCAGGAGCATCCAAAAAAGCAGGAATGTTAATCATATTAGACAAGATAACAATAAAAATAAAACCAAAAGAGATGGATAAATGATCAAAGGTCAAGAACAGACAATTTTTAAGTAAGGAATTCAAGTTAACAATACACATAAAAATACTCCAAATTGTTAATAATTAGAAAAATGCACTTAAAACAACTGTGAAGTTTTACTTCAGACCCATTAGATTGTCAAAGGTAACAAAAAAGAAAAAGACAAATTTCAGAGTAACTATGGAAAACAGGTCCATTGATGCACTATTGCAGGAACAATTGCAGGAATCATACATACTGTAAAGTAATTTGGAATTGTATCCAAAAAAAGTTATTTAACTGTGTATGGCCTTGGACCTGGCAATACCACTTCAAGGCCTATACTCCAAAGAAATAAAAAAAGAGGCTCCTATGTTCCATATGTATAAAATATTGATAGCAGTTCTTTTTATGATAGCAAGGAACTAGAAACTTAGAGGATATCAATCAAATGAAGAATGGCTAAACCAATCATAACAGCAAGTTCTCATGAGAGAATAGAGGAGATTAGAACCCCAAGTAGTACTGGGAATTGGGTGAACCACTTTGACCATCCCACAACTCATGATAAAGCTAACTCAGATCCCTTTCTATTCAGTAATCAAAAATGAGGGAGTGTCCATCAATTGGGGAATGGCAGAACAAATTGTGGTATCTGTTGGTGATGGAATACTATTGTGCTGAAAGGAATAATAAACTGGAGGAATTCCATGTGAACTGAAACGACCTCCAGGAATTACTGCAGAACAAAAGGAGCAGAACCAGGAGAATCTTATGGCACAATCAAACACAATGTTCTTTTCTACTAGCAGCAATTCAATCACCCAGGACAATCCAGAGGAACTTAGAAGAATTCTATCCACATCCAGAGAAAGAACTGTGGGAATAGAAACACAGAAGAAAAACATATGATCAATCATGAGGTTCCATGGGGATATGATTAGGGTTTTGATGTTAAAGGATCACTCTACTGCAAATATGAATAATATGGAAATAGGTTTTGAACAATGATACATGTATAACCCAGGGGAACTGCTGGTCAGCTCTGGGAAGGGGGAGGGAAGGGGAGGATGAGGGGATCATGGATCATGTAACCATGGAAAAATATTCTAAAAAAAAAAAGAATGAGGCCTCTATTTTTTAGATACATGGCCAAAGCAAAACTTTGTCATGTTTGGTTATGCATATTTGATGTGAATTTTTTTTCTCTTTTTCCAATGGGAGGATAAAATAAGTGGGGAAGGAGGGAGACAGATTTTTTTGTTCACTGAAAAAATTAAAATTATGAAAAATAAAAATAAGTTGGGGCAGCTAGGTGGCTCAGTGGATTGAGAACTAGGCCTAGACACAAGAGGTCCTGGTTTCAAATCTGACCTGACACTTCCTAGCTGTACCACCCTTGGCAAGTATATAATCCCCATTGCCTAGCCCTTACCACTCTTCTTCCTGGAGCCAACATACAATATTGATTCTAAGAAGGAAAGTAAGGGTTTTTACTAAAAAAAATAAAAATTAGTTAGCAGGGAAACAACATTATTAATAATAATAAGAGCTATCAAGTATATAGATAGCACTTTAAGGTTTATAAAGCACTTTACATCTATTATTTCATTTGATCCTCACAACAACCTATGAGGCAGATGCTACTATTATCCCCATTTTTCAAAGGAGGAAACTGAATCTGAGAAAATGTAAATGAATTGCACATGGTCACATCACTAGTAAGTCTCTCAAATTATGTTTAAATGCATCCTAGAAAACAAAATGACAATATTTTATACATGCACTAAGTGGCACAATATCTGAGTAAAGTAAAAAGATAATAAAACTATAGGGAGAAATAGATAATACTTTAGTAACTAAAGAACAACTTTTCAGACCTACCCAAATCTGAAAAAAGATAAACAAGAAAGAAGTTAAAGTTAGGTATGATAGACTGATCCCTGGTGATTATTAAATGAGAATCAAAAGGAATATACAAATCCTCAGATTTACCTGGCACACTTAAAAATCAGTACATAAAAGTATCATAAGTGTAGAAATATAGAAATATTAAATTCATCATTTGGCAACTATGATAAAATAAAATTTATCATCAATAAAGGGCAGCTGAAGAAAGGATTCAAACTAAAATATATACTAGATAATACATTCCTAGAAATATGTGAGTCAAAGAACAAATCGTGGAAATTATAAATAATTTTGTCAAAGTATAAGAGCCCCACCTGAGCCATGTAGCCTGAAAGACTACCCTTTAATACTTCATGCTACAGTGTGGCCCTGAGCCAGTCACTTAAGCCCAGTTGCCTAGCCCTTACTGCTCTTTTGTCTTGGAACTGATGCTCAGTGTGACTCTAAGATGGAAGGTAACAGTTTAAATAAAGATATTGCATGCTACCTAGTGGCGATGTGACTTCTAACACCACTCACTAAGATCTCTAAATCTGTGGTGCTACATACAGTGTATGCAGGGTAGAGAGACTTCAAAGATTCTGCTGTGAACAAGAAGCAGCAGAAAGGCAGAGTTTAAAGACACAAGGAGAGAGGGAGGGCTAAAGAGAATTCTCAAAGCTGCAGGTGTGTATGGGAAGCTCGGTATATCCCCTGATTCCTGTTACTGCACCTCTGGAGACATCCAAGAATGGACTTCTCTGATGAGATCGGCTCCCTGGCAGAGCCGAGCATTTATTCCACTCCCAAACCTAAGAAACCATTTACTCTCTTCTCTATTGGGTCTTCTGCTCTAAATTATAGGACTTCCTAAATTTCTATTTATAGCTTACTTGGAAAAAATAGACTTGCTAATTTTTTGTGATTATCTCTTGGATAATAAACATTTGGCTGAAGGAAGATAAACTGACCAAAAGTAAATTGTTCCCCTTCCCTTTAGAGCAAATAGAAATTTGTGTAATATTATTCTCATGGACAAGCTCCCATACGTTAACAGGTTAGTGAGCAATTCTATTTATCCAAATAACCCATTAACATTCATTGGGGAAGTTATACAAGTTAGGGTAGCTGATAGAATACACAAGAGTAAATGAATGGTCTCTTCCACTTAGGAGTGAGAGAAAATGTTAGCTCACCCAAGAAGAGAACAATCTCACCATAGAAGGGGAAAAGGGAAAGGAAGGGGATACTGTGCAGGAATCGACAATCTAGGGCAGATTTCCTCACCTGCCTGTGGCTGCAGTGAATCCTGCTAGCTATCCATAAATTTGTACCTTCTCTCCTACCCCATCTCCCACAAACTCCTTCGTCTCTCCAGCTTTTCCAAAGTGTATCTCTCCCTCACATATACTATATGCAATGCAATGTCACAGGCACAGAAGTCTTTCAGCCAATCAGCAATTACATTTATATATATATATACACATATATATTTATATATATATCAATAAGACATCTTAATATATTTATATGTGCAGGTATATACACATATAGAGACATATATGTCTATATATACATGGGGCAGGATGTGGGTACACTGTGGAGCACCCAGCATCACAAGGTTGTCCTTCAAGAAACTGAAAATCCCACTTAGGGGAAAGAAGGAAGAGGAGGAGGAAGGGAAGGAGAGAAGATGGAATGGAGAAAGGAAAAGAAAATTAACAATTAGAAAACATACTAAAACTATTGAGTTGTAGCCAAAACAGGCATTAGGAGAAAATTTACATCTCTAAATACTTTCATCTGCAAAAGAAATAATAGATCAATGAACTGGACAAAAAACAAACTAAAACTAAAACTAAAAAAAACAACATATCAAGAAGTTCCAACTAAAGACAAAAATAGAAATTCTGAAAATCAAAAGGAGATCAAATGAATTAAAAATGAAATAATTTATACATGAACTATATATAATCTACTTATAGGCTGTAGTGAGGTTGGTTTGGGGGGGAACTAGTAAATGGGACAATCTAATAGCTATTGTGATTTTTTTTAAACAGAGGAAAAACAAATTGCCAAAAAAAATGTAAAAGGAGAATATATAACAAATAAAGGTATAATAGCCAAGTGTACCCAGTTTATTAAGGTGATTGAAAGCTGGAAAAAGCACTTCAGAGCATGTACTACAAGGGAAATAATGTAGTGAGACTGGAAATGTAGCATAGGAGCAAGTTGTGAAAAAATTTTAAAGCCAAATCCAGGGTATATTTTTATCATCGAGTCAATAGGGAGCAACTGAAGTTGAGTGAGTATGGCTATGACACAGTCATATCTACCCCTAAGGAAAAGTACTTTGGCAGAAATGTAGAGGGCAACTGGAATGGTGAGAAATTTGAGGGAAACTGTTGCAATAATTTAGGTGAGAGGTGATAAGGGTAGTTGTGCGAGTAGAAAAAAAGGTAGGGCACAAAAGATATTGTGGAGGTAGAAACAGCAAGATGTAGTAACTGATTAGAGATGAGGGGTGAAGGAGAATGAAGATTCACAATAATACTGAGGTTATAAACTTGGAAGAGTAAACATGGAAGATTATAAAAATGTGATTCCTTTAACAGAAATAGGGGAGTTTGGAAGAGGAGTCATTAGGGAGAAAGCATAATGGTTCTGTTTTGAACAAATTGAGTTAAAAATGGCCAGTATACAAATGGCAAAGAGGGACTAAAACTCAGGAAAAATGGGCCGATACCTAATTCTAGAAGTCATCAACCTGGAAATGATAATTAAACTCATGGAAGCTTGAGGGGGCACCAAGAAACAGAAGAAAAAAGAGAGAAGTAGAAGGCTGAGGGCAAAACTTTAAGGATAATTCATGGTCTAGAGGAATAACATGGATTATGAGCTATCAAAGAAGATTAAGAAGCAGTCAGAAATGTAAGAGGCAACCAGGAGAGGGTAGTGTTATCAAAACACAAAGAGATGAGAGTAGAGAGAGTGGTCAATAATGTCAAATGCAGTCAATCAGTAGAAAAGGATGAAGCCTGAGAAAAGACCATCAGACATAGTAGTTAAGAAATCATTTGTAACATTGGAAAGAACAGCGTCAGTTGAGTGATATGAACAAAAGTCAGGTTGGAAAACATTGAAGAATGAAAAGAAAGAATGTGGAGGCAGCAAGTATAACTAAGAAAGGGAAGAGATATACAAGATGATTGCCTGAAGATACTGATGGGTCTGATAAAGGATTTTTTAAGGAAGATGGAAACTTGGACATGTTTGTAGATAGCACAGAAGAAACCTTTATATTGTCAAAGGTTGAAGATTCAAAAGAGAGAAGGAATAACTGGCAAGTTACTGAAAGGGACAAGAGGGGTACAGATCAAGTATGAATACAGGAGAAGTGAGCTTTGGCAAAGAGAAGGGCCACCACTTTGTTAGAGACTTGGGGAATGAGAGCATGAAACATGTCAGTGAGTTCTGGGATGAAGAGAATGAAAGAATAGGGAGCTCACTTCTAATGGCCCCAAGTTTCTCAGTAAAGTAAGAAAAAAATTTATATAACAATAAGAACCATTTCCCAATAGAGAGGATATCATCAGGTTGTTTTCAAAGGAAAAAATACAAACTATCAATAACCATATTAAAAATTCTCTAAATCACTAATAATTAAATAAATGCAAGTTAAATAATTTTGGAGGAGCTTTGGGAAACAGGAGCATTAATACACTGTTGGAAGAGACCTGAAATGGTCCAACCATTCTGGAAAGCAATTTGGAACTATACCCCAAAAAGTCAGTAAACTGCAAATATACTTCGACCCAGGTATACTAGGCCTGCACCTACAAAGAAATCAAAGAGGACTTACATTTACAAAAATAATTCTAGATCTTTTTGGAGTAGTAAAGACATGGAAACTAAGGAGGTACTCATTTCTTGGAGATGGCTAAATAAATAAATATAAATATAATGGAATATTATTGTATCATAAGAAATTGTGAAATTAATGGATTTAAAGAATTGATTTAAAGCTTTAAGGAAACCTGAGATGATCTGTATGAACTGATACAGAGTGAAATATGCAGAAACAGCAATATAATAAAGAAAAACAACCTTGGCATGAGGACTTTGATCAATGCAATAACTAACATGATTCCAGAGAACAAATGATGAATCTTTCTACCCATCTTTTGACAGAGAAGTGATGGACTAAAGATGCAGAATGGGACATAAACTTTCAGAAACAGTCAGTATAATAATTTGTTTTGTTTGCCTACGCATTTGTTACAAAGGTTATGCTTTTCCTTTGTTTTTCTAATAGGAATGAAGAGGGAATAATGGCAATAGGGTTACAAAAAAAAAGGGAAGGAAGGAAGGAAGATCACTGAGGCATCTTTGTTGTTGTTATTAATGGAGGGAAAAGAACAAAAGGAAGGCCAGAAAAACTAGACAGGTCATTCAACTAGCATTTATTGAGCTCCTCTACATGCCAGACCCTAAACTAAGCACTAGGAGACAGAAAGACAAAAAACAGTCAACCACTTTCTAGGAGTGCCCAGTCTAATGGGGAAGACAAGATGCAAACAATTATGTACAAAGGAAATTCAGGAAGGAAACAAGATTAAGGAGGATGCAGAAAGGCTCTTTGCAGAAGATGAAACTTTAGCTGAGGCTTGAAGGAAGCCAGGGAAGCCAGGAAGCAGAGATGATGCAGGAGAGAGTTTCAGGCATGGGAGATAGTCAATAGAAATAGAGTTGAGAAGTTGAGAGAACCTTCTACAAGGAAGGCCAGTGTCACTAGATGACAGAGTAAGGGGTGAAGTAAACTGTAAGAAGCCAGGTTATGAAGAGTTTAAAGTCAAACAAAAGATTTTCTATTTGGCCTTGGAAGCAATAGGAAACCACTGGAGTTTACTGAACAGGGAGGTGACATGTTGGTCTTGTGCTTTAGGAAGACCAATCATAGCAGAGAGACATTAAAAGTTAGATTGGTGACAGCTAAGTGGCTCAGTGATAGACAGTTGGGCCTGGAGACCTGGATTCATATATAGCCTCAGACACTTACTTCCTAGCTGTGTGAACTGGGCAAATCACTGAATCCCAGTTGCCTAAACCTTACTGCTCTTCTGCCTTGGATACCAAGTACAGGTTCTAAGACAGAAGGCAAGGGGGTTGTTTTGTTGTGTTTTTTTAAAGTTATAGATTGATCTTATACACTTTAAAAGAACAGAACTCTGTACATAATAGAGACCTAGAGTTTCATGTACAGAAAAAGAAACCCTCTTTTTCTGTTTTATTATGTATATAGAAATGCCCATTCTTTATGGTGTTTAAGCTCCAAATAAAAGAAAAAAATTAAGTTTAAAATGTTTCCAATGATTAGGAAGTCTTGAGCAAGAGACCGAAGACCTTAGCAACATAAGTTGTGTTGTTGTTCACTGAAAGCAAGAAATACAGAAGAGAAAAATTGATTTGAGAAAGGAATAGATGACTTAGAAAGGATCTGCATTTCTACATCACAACTTAAAATATAAGGTTCACAGATTCCTTACCAAAGATGGAGTTCACTTGTAAGAAATAATTTTATTTCTTATATACCTAACCAAGGATGGTAAAAATATATTTGCCAGGTATCTCATAAATTTAATTTTAAAAGCTTTAAATAAAAACAGCTGTTTAGGTATGCTTCTTATAGAGAGTAGCCACACACAAAAAAAGAAATAATAGCTGCTGAGACATCCAAGAAATACCTGGGAGCCAAAATCCAGTAAAGAAGTCAATAGTATAACCCAGAACCTCAAATGATGCCCAAGCTTTAGATAATAAATAAAAGGAACTACAGGTTCTAATGCAAAGAAGGTTTAATTACAAAAATATCATAGAGACTTAATGGGATGAAAATCATGATTACACTATGATTCTAGAAGGATATAACGTATTTGAAAGAAAGAGAATAGGTAAAAGGAGCTGGTTGTCATTAAATATTAATAAAGTATATTCATACCAAAATATTTGAGTGAAAGTTAAAGAATGGAGAAATAGATGAACTTGTCATTAAAGCATACTTCTGACTAAAGAGGAAATGGATGAATGACAGAAAGAGGAAATAGATTAAGAGTTTGGGGAAAAGATCATGAGCCTGGCCACAAATATGATATGGTAGTGATGACAATGTTATAATTATCCACAACCCACTGGAGTTCATTATCTGTCAAAAACTGAACACCTAATAACTTCTTTACTTACTTCAGTAATCATTTCACGTGCCCACAGAGTTAAAATAAGGGCTAGAACAAAACGTATTATAATTTGACTAAAGTAAAAAAAAAAGTCAAGGGTTACAATCATGATCTCAGACAATGCTATAGTACAGACAACTAAAAGAAAGAGGGAAACCACATTTTGCTAAATGGTAGCATCAACAATACTATCTAAATAAGAAATAGTGAAAGGGATATGCTACAAGAAATATAATTTCTTATAATGTACTATAAGAAATGGGGAAAGGAATGATTTATGATGAACCTGTGGAGATAGATTTACATGAACTGATATTGAGTGAAATGAATAGAACGAGGAGAACAGTATATACAATACCAACAATGTTATAAAGACAAACAACTCTGAAAGACTTAGAAACTGATCATTTCAAAGACTAATTATATTTTTTTGAGGACTCCTGATAAAACAAGCTACCCATATCATGACAGAGAGATTAGGACTGAGTGCAGATTCAGATTCAGACATGTATGCACACACTTCTTTATAGATAGATATATGTGTGCATGTTTATATATATGTACGTATACATATATATGTATAAATATTGGACATGGCCAATGTAGGAATTTTCTCTGCTTGACTACAAAAGGGTTTTATTTTTCTTCCTTTTCAGTGGGGTAAGGGAAAGGAGTTGAAGAGAGAGAAGGCAGATTTTGCCTGATTAAATTAATACAATTTAAAAATAATTGGGATGGAAACAGTTAAATGAGAAAAATATTTAAAGCAAATGTTTCTAATTGAAGTCTTATTACCTAAAGACAAAAGTAAACTATATATACAAAAATTTTTGTAGCATTTTTAATGTGACAATTTTGTGATATGACAAATGATTATGGTTCATGAACATAATGGAAAAGTACTATTCCATAAGAAATCGTGAATATAATAGATTCAAAGAAATCTGAGAAATCTTTATGAACTGATATAGAGTGAAATGAGAAGAACCATGAGAACAATTTATATGACTACAATATTGTAAAAGAAAATAACTTCAATATTTATTTCCCATAACAAAAAGAACTCTTATAACCAATCATGACATCAAAACACTGTTAATAAAGCTTGTTTTTCACTCTTGTCAATAAAAATGATGAATTGGGTTCAGAATGAGGCATAATTCCATTTCAAAAGTGGCCAATTTGTTTTTGTTTGTTTGTTTGTTTTGCTTGACTACACTTATTTCTTATAAGGGAAGATGTCTATTTGAGGAGGAGTAATTCATGGGGGAGGCAGTTAGTGGGTAATGACAGTGATAACAAAAAGAAAGTAAAGATATCATTTGAAACATTTTTAAAAGCACACAGAAAAGCAGAGGAAAATTCAGGATACAAAGAAAAGTAGCTTTGTTACAACATGTTAAAGTTAATATATACTTTTTTAAACCATACATAACAGAAATTTAATTTCATTTGTAATCCTCTTTTCTTTCTATATTAAAATTTTTGTTAATGCTTATTATATTCATACTTTAACATTTTTTTAATTTAAAAATAAAGATATCAGACTGTTGTGTGAAAAGAGTTTGACTCATCTAGATTTTTCAAAATCTAAAATTCTTTCAGTAATTGAATGCTAACATTATATCTTTTTGGATCTTTAACCAAGTAATATGTTAGCTATAAAATAACTAAACTGATTCTCCCTTTTAGCATCTGTGGGGTTCACAGGATCATAGATAGTCTCAGAACTGGAAGGAATCTTAGAAGTAATTTCAACCAACCCCTCCTCCTAGCCCCCTGACATGTTCCATATGGAGAAGCATACTCAGAGAGGTTAAATGATTTGCCCAAAGTTGCCATTTCCCTTTTTTAGAGATAAGGGAATTGATGCCTAGAGAGGCTCAAAGCAACTGGTCCAAACCAAAACAGGCAAGCAAGTAAAAGAGTTGGTATATGAACCCAGGTCCTCGAATTCTAAATCCAACGTTCATTGCACTGGTCGAAGGGGCAGCTAAGTAGTATAGAGGATAGAATCCCAGACCTGGAGACAGGAGGATCTGGGTTCACATCTGGCCTCAGACATTTCCTGGTTGTGTGACCCTGGGCAGATCACTTAATCCCGATTGCCTAGCCCTTTCTTCTCTTTGGTCTTAGAATTGATGCTTAGACTGAAGATAAGGGTTAAAAAAATATATGGTGGCTGAAGCTAGGATACTTTCCTCTCCCCCGTTGGGCAATCAATCAATCAACAAGGACAAAAAAGGAAAACATCCAGAAGGCCACTGTCCTGTGTTTGCAGGGAAGCATGGCCTCCTTCTATTCTTGTATTCCATGCTAGACTCCAGCAATCTAGAATTTAGTCTTCCCCTAGAGTTCAAGAGAATTTAACTAAGTGGCGTCCAATGGGTTTAGTCATCATTTAAAGCTCTTCCTATTTACCCTTGACCTCATGGCCTATTTTACATAGTTCCTCATTCAGTGAAAAACTGACTCCCTCACAAATAGATTACACCCTGGTGTGCTCTGATCTAAGCCTGAACCTGTTGGCTTAGTTTTAATGGGCGAGACTGTCAGGGAAGGGAAGAGCCCAGGAAAGGCTTTCCTATTAAGTATGGAATTTTTGGAACCTAGAGGTGTAGGACTCCTCCCACTTCCTCTTCCTTTGCCCTGCCTTGTTCTTCCACTGGAGGCAAGGAGTGAATATGTAGCTGCTCCTCCTCCTCTTGAATAGCCACAACAACCAAAAAAGAAGCAATGTTCCTAGAGATGAGAAAACCTCAAAGAATTCTAGGGTTTTGCTTCCAAAAGAAGCAAAAAGACTTGGTCCCTATTTACCCATGTGTCTTCAGAATTCCTAGCTCTTTTCCTTAGAGCGTATTGTCCAAAAACCCTAAAAGGCTTTTCCTCAAAGACTGTCCCAGTTGTTAGTGACCTTTCTCTCTCACCACTAGGTTACTTTCTATTTACAGTGGTACCTTGGCACACGAGTTTAATTAGTTCCATGGCCAACCTCCTAACTCAATTTGCTTGTGTGTCAAATGAATTTCCCCATTTAAATTAATGGAAATGAAATTAATCCATTCCAGCCCCCCCAAAACCATATGAATTTTTTGTTTTATATGCTTTCAAATACAAAAATGTACTTTATAAATAACAAATATATTTACAGATAATAAGAAAAAGTGTAGAGAAATAAACTTGCTTATGAAATGTTATTTACCTTCAAGTTCATAAGATGCTGGTGGAGGTTTTCATTCAGTGCAATAAAGCTTACTCTCTACATACATAATGCTACATTTAAATGCAAAATTGACCTTACACATTACTTATGAAATGTAACTTTATTGATAAACTTAATTGCTATTTTTTTACTTTGCTTAATTGTCATCATTTTCTTCATTGAATTTTGGCTGTTTTGCCCCACTTTCCTCGATTTCACTTAGAGGCTGTTTCAACAAAAAACCTTTCCATGGAAGTTTGTTTCTTCCTCCCTTTCAAAAACACTTTGATAATGTGTGAAACAAGGGTCGTCACACAGCTCCAACACACGACCTGTAGCAACCTTTTCTGGGTGTATCTTTTCAAAAAACTGTTTAATATTTTCCCAAATCCTCAACATTTCCTTAATCTCGCTTGTTCTGATTACCTCATTCACCTCAGGCTCCTCCCCACTAATTTCCTGCAAAACCTCTCTTTGCTGCTGCTGCTGCAGTAACAACTTCAATTCCGCCGTCGTTAGGACTCATGGTTAAAAGTTAAGAAATTTGCCAAAAAAAAAGATAATCAAGACAAAAATGAAAAGGAAAGCAAAAACAATTCGATACAGATGCTCACACGACCAGATAAACATTGAACTAAAGGAGACAGTCTCATGTAACTTGTGAATCAGAACGTTCAACAAGCTTTCTAGTGGAGAGTAGTGAAAACTCGTGATTCAAATATCCAGGAGTGACTTAAAGCAAAAAATCCCAATTGTGACTGCTAATATCTCAAATTAATCAGTACTGAAGGTGCTCATGTATTAAGATACCACTGTATTTCGTATAGTCTTATCTTTGTACATGTTGACCCCTTCTTTTTTTTTTTAACTTTACCTTCCATCTTGGAATCATTATTGGGTATTGGCTCCAAGGCAGAAGAGCGGTAAGGGCTAGGCAATGGGGGTTAAGTGACTTGCCCAGGGTCACACAGCTGGGAAGTGTCTGAAGTCACATTTGAACCTAGGACCTCCTTTAGGCCTGGCTCTCAATCCACTGAACTACCCAACTACCCAACTACCCAACTACCCAACTCCCTCCCCCACCCCCCATCCCCTCTTTCCCAGCAGAATGTAAACTTCTTGAGGACAAGTAGTTGGGGGATGGGGTTGGCTTTGTACCCCTAGGATTGAAACACAGGGCCTGGCACAGAGAAGGTGCTTAATAAGTGTTTATTGAGTTAGCTGTCACCCACACCCTTCAACATCAATGCAGAGGTAATCACAGTACAGCTGCTATAAAAAGAGAATAGTAAATGTAGCCTATGCATCAAACCCTGACCTCTGACATCACAGATCTAGTTCAAATTTAGGACCCTCTCTCTTAAAATAATCCTAATGAACCCTCCCCCGACCCCATTTTTTTCTGGGGACAGAAGCAGCTGGCTCATATTTTTCTCACAGGAACCAGCTCTATGGCAAGTACTCAGACTAATAATATCATTAAACACAGAATGAGTCTACTTCAAACCATAAAGAACACGGAAAAGTTTTAGGCTCAAGTCCTCAATAGAACAATGGTATGCCTATCCCATCGGGCTCTGTATCCCTCCGCCAGAATCTCCACAAACTCCCAGCATTCATGAGTGAAGATCTTGTATCACAAATTAAGTCGTGGTTCTGTTGCAAGGACCAATATTTCCGGCGCAAAACCAATGGAACAGCTCTCCTGGATCTGGATGGATGAGAGGAATTACAGTTCCTTTGCCTTTTTGGTCCTTTGCCTCAGTGACTCATTTTCTCCTTACGGCCCTCATAGGCCACAGTGCCCTCAGTCCAGTTTACGGTTGGCCTTCCTTCTACTCTCTCTCAACACTCAACCCTCCAGCTCCTTCCTACATATCTCATCATTCTCACATGGTGGCCCGCACGACTCCAAGGGACAGCCTGATTCCCACCTGGCCTCCCTATATTCTTTCTACCTTTTGTAAATGATAATTTTAGTGTTGTGACTTAAAATCTGAAATTTAATTAGTTGCCAGGGAAAATCCCAAATAATAAAATACCCAAGTCAGCTGGAAATTTATGGTGATTTAATTGATATACTGGAGGAGATTAAGAAGAAGGAAGAAAGAAAAAGAATAGGATTTCTCCCGCCTGGCTAGTACTGGGCGGAAAGATTAAGAGATCTAGAAAGTAAGGTTTGGGAGTGTGACGAGGAAGGAATCAACCTGAACTCCAAAAGGGCTCAGCCAAAATGCCCAAAACTGAATCAGCTCAAGGGCAAACTCACTGCCAAACCAAGACAAATAACTGCCACCACTCCAAGATGTCAGAACGCCTAGCACACTGCCAACCAGAGTCACCTCTCCAGGGAAAGAGGGAGAGAGAGCAAGTGACGTGCCTTTCCTGCGTCTCATCTGTACCAATGATAGCTTAGCTTGACTTAGAACAGCCCAGGGTCTGTCCGCTTTTTCTGCACATGTCTGTTGAAGGCTATTTCCTCAGATAATTAAATCTTTGAGTATGATGCAGGCATTCCTGATCTTGTTAAACTAAGAAGGATGGAGAAATGTATAGTTCCCAAGACTTGATTCTGTTAACCCAAGTATCTCCATTGTTACTAATCAGGAAATAGCTAACTCAGATGTCTAAAGTACAGGCCTGAGTAGGGTGGAGTAGTTTTAAAATTCACACTTTCTCTCTCCTGCTCTTCTTTGGGTTTCTTGTGTCTCTCCAATGATTGAGAAAAGAGGGTCTGATTCTATTCCTGGGAGCACATCCCTAAAACATGATCATTTCTCCAAGTTAGCATTAATTCTTTCACTTAGAGGAGGTGGCAATAACCTATCAAAAAGACCAGCGTTTCCAGCAGAAGCCCTGGGCTCAGAGGTGTCAGGTCACACTGAGCCTCTGCAGGGCACAGAACAGCACCCTCTGCACCACTGATTAGAATGGAAGAATGTGTCAGGCAGGAGGACAGAAAAGACTTGATATTTCATCGATGTTATTCTTTAAAACCCACTCTTGGCTTCATAGCTCCCAGAAAGAGTGAGGGATTATACAAACTTGATCTTCTAAGTAAAATGAAGTAAGATCTCATTCTCTAAGACGGTATGAAACAACAGGAATTATTTTAGTTAATCCACCCCTGAAATGGTCTATACATAATTTAAAATTACACCTGTTGTGTATAGACCTATGATGGTATACATAATAAAAAGTCAGAGTAACTATTAAAATGTAGGCAATGTGCTTATCCAAATATGACTCTGCATTGTAATTACTGTTTTAGGGATGAATTATGTTAATTATGTTCTAATTAGTTCACTTTAAAACAAAGGAAAAGCTATACATTTGTGTCTTATTTAGAATCTGCATTAAGATACCATGACTGAAATAATGACTTGCTTTCATGTGGACCACACAGGTCTGACAGACAAACATTTTTTGTTTTCTGCTACAACATGTGACATCATAAATGCAGAATAAAGAGCTCCTGCTAATGGGCCAAAAGACAAGAGAAGCCCCAAAGCCTCTGATTCAGAGGCATCTCCCACCCTGCCCTTGTCAAACATTCTCTCCAAACTATCCAAACAGCCTATCCAAAACTCTAAAGTGCTTTCTCTGCATTGATTCTTTATTCTCAGTATTGATTCTAAGAGAAGGTAGAGGATTTTATTGTTATTGTTTTTTAATAGCCTTTATCATCTGTCTTAGAACCAATACTGTGTATTGGTTCCTTCTGGTGATCTTTTCATTTTCGTTACTGTAGTGATTGTACAAATCTACCCAGGTTTCTCTAAATTTCTCATATTCATAATTTTTAATCACATAATAATACTACATTAAATTCCTATAACGATTGTTGTTGTTTTCAGGCAATCCCAAATTGATGGGCATTCTTTGCTACCACAAGAAGTTCTGCTATAAATATTTTAGCATATATTTCTTTTATTTCTGTCTTTAATTTCATTGTGGTATATCCTCTATAGTGAAATATTTAGGGATGAACAGTTTAGTCACTTTTCAAACTGATATCCTGACTAGTTAGACTAATTCACAGCTCTCTAATGTATTATCTGTCCTTCAGCAGACAGATGTTTGTTGAATCTTCCCTTTTTTGTTTTTGTTATTTTTGGCAATTTATATAGTTTCAAGTGAAACCTCAATTATTTATTTTCATTTGCCATCTGAAGCATGTTTTCACATAATTACAAGCAGTAATTTACGATCATTCTTTGGAAAACTACTTTATAACCTTTGTCCACTTACTTGTTGGAATAGTTCTTGTTCTTATAATTGCATTAATTCCCTACATATTTTGATTTTAGACTTTTATCAGTGATATTTGATGCAAATTTATTTTCCAGCTCTAGCACTTCTTTTAAAATTCTATTTTTATTTGTTTTATTTGTGCAAAAGTTTTTTAATTTTATATAGTCAAAATAAGCTTTTCTCTTTTATGATCTCTTCCCTGTTAATAATTCTCTGTAGTAATAGTTTTAAAGGTAACTACTTTCATTCTCTTATAATTTTTTTTTTATAAAAAAGGTCACAGAAAAAAATAGAAGAGAACCAGATCAATTCTGTTTCACAACTATGAACAGGGGAAAGAATTCTTATCTAATAGACTATTTACAAGCCTTATTTGGTAGCAAGTAAACAAACCCCAGATTTGAAGTATCTGGAATTCCCAACTGTCTGTCAGGGTAAAGATCAAGTTGATTTTATATTAATGAAAGGCTAAAGACCAGTGTCTACAAACCATTTAAGAAGCTACTAATCTAGCCAAATGTAGTATATCTTCCTGGGAAAAACTGCATTTTAAAGTTTTTTACAAATTTTTTCCAATGTTATCCTATGCAACAGATGTGGACCATAAACTCCAATAATCATCATGTTTGGGAAATACACAAAAATAAAATACACAGACACTGATCTCAGGATGCTTGCAACCTCATTGAGGAGGCAAGACATGCAAAAAAAAAGGGGGGGGCAACTAGGAATAAAAAGGCAGCATATGTTAAGTACAAAAGAAATGCCTGATAACAAATACTATAGGAATTCCTATAAGGGTAAGATTACAGTGGGTTGGGATATTCAAAAAGAGACCCCATGGAAGAAGTGGAAATCTAGCAAGGTCCTGAAAAATTAGTGAGATTCACATGAGGAGACTGGAGAGGGAAAAGCACTGAGGGATATTTTAAGTAAATAAATATGCATTTAATTAAACACCTTTTAAGTGTCAACAGCAGTGTTAAGCACAGGGGATAGAAAGAAAGATAAAGGACAATCTCTGCTCTCAAGGGTCTCATAATCCAAAAGAAGAGAAAGCTAGGTGGTAAAGTGGATAGAACAGCTGGATATGGAGTCAGACCCAAGTTCAAATTTAACCTCAAATACTTTACTAACGTTGTGACTGAGCAAGTCATATAACCTCAGTCTGTCGGTTTCTTCATATATAAAATAAGGAAAATAATAGCACTTACCTCCTAAGAGTGTTGCAAGGATAAAATGCCATAATATTTGTAAAGTAATTTATAAATCTTAAATCACTATAAAATGCTAGCTATTATTATCTTAAAGAGGGGAAGATATCAGAGAAATTAATATCTGATGATATTAATATTCCCAAAATATAGTCAAGATAATTCCTACAATTGCTAATTCATACACCCTTTTTCTCCTCTTTATAATGCTTTTATGAGAATGATCTACACACACACACACACACACACACACACACACACACATATATATATATATATATGTTAGAGATATCCTCAATAAAAATGAATATTGAACTGGAAGCTTCTCTCAATTGATCCTCTATAGTAGACTGTTTTGGGGCTCACAATTGACTAAAGGTACAGAGAAATCTTGAGTGTTTATTGTTTGCTGATTACTAAAAAGCACTTGACTTGACAGAGGAAAACAATTTGAAAGATTCCTTCAACTAAGGTTTTTCCATACTAATATAATCATATAAGATTCTGGAATGGAAGGAGTTTGACATGATTAAGTATTTTTTTTTAATGTATAAACAAGACGGTCTCTATCCTGTGGTCCTTTTATTAGGTGAACTCTTCTTTACTTGTATCAAAAAGGGAACATCCTAACTGCCTAACCATTCAAACTCACCAATAACCTTTGGGGCTTTAAGTAATAGTAGAAAATTTCAGGCAAGTTACATGGAAAGAGACTCGAAGTATGGGGGTGGGGGCTTGGAGCATGCTTGCACCTGTACCATCGGGCAACAAGAGGAGAGGAGAGAGGGTTATACTCCCCCTAATCCACTAGCAATATCCCTGGAGAGAAGGATCTAGCAGGAGACCAAGCATCCTCCTGAAAATAGAGAGCCACACTGAGGACAAACATGGGCATCCAGGGTTGTACGTGGATACAGAAAGATACCCAAGGAAGGAAGCAACTTCATGGAGCATGATCCCTCGCACCAAAGAATTTCTGCTACGGATTTAAGAAAGGTTTTCCAGCAACAGAGAATTATGAGTTTACTCTTTGGATACATGTGTTCTAAATATGTGTGCTTTACTAATTTTATACTTTAAGTAAAATTTAAAATTTATAAAACTTTAAGCCCAATCTCCCAAGAGACCTTGTATGTGTTACCTGCTCTTACAGATTGTTTTCGTGGCAGTACTGTACCACCTTAAAGTAAATCACCTTTTGTAAAAGTTAATTATCTGCTTAGCTAACTGATGATGAAAAGCACACTGGTGTGGGCTCATAAGCAACAATACTAGAAACCACAGCCCCTAAGGGGAGATTTGTAGAAGTGTGATAATAGTAGTGTAGTGGTCATTGCTCTCTGGTAAATCAACCCACCAGTGAGATTGGGAGTTGGAGGAGTTACCCCAGTTGGTATGCTACAATGTCTTGACAAATCCAACTGAGAGATTACTCACTTTAATGACCTTCTGATTGCTGATATTAATTAAACAAAGTATAGGACAGAGAAGGGGTATTCTGGTGTTGATGCTAAAGATTTCTGATGCAAGGTTTAAATAGATAAAGGATTCCTCTTAGAAGATGAGGGTATTAGGGGGCAGCTGGGTAGCTCAGTGGATTGAGAGCCAGGCCAAGAGATGAAAGGGCCTAGGCTCAAATCTGGCCTCAGACACTTCCCAGTTGTGTGACCCTGGGCAAGTCACTTAACCCCCATTGCCTAGCCCTTACCACTCTTCTGCCTTGGAACCAATACATAATATTGGTTTATGGTAAGGGTAAAAAAAAAAGAAGAAGATGAGGATCTCCAAATGCTCCTGATTGTAAATTATATTATACTGATATCCTCAAGCTCCAAACATTTTAGGGCCTCCTTAACTTCCTAATTATTTAAAAGAGAAAGGACTAACAATCCTCATAGGTAAAATGTTTTGGATGAAAAAGGACAAATGTCCAAAATATAATATGCAGTTGGTGAAGAGTCTGTAGGTAGCAAAAATCCAAGACAACTAGAAGGGACCCATAATGAAAAATACTATCCACCAGCATAGAAAGAACTTATGGAGTCTGAATAGAAACCAAAGTGTACTATTTTTCACTGTATTTCTTTCATGAGTTTCTTATTGTAAATGGTGTCTTCTTTCCCAACATGATGAATATGGAAATATGTATTGCATGATAGCACACGTATAACCTATATCAGATTACTTGCTGTCTCAAGGAGGGGATAGAGAGGGAGAGAAGAAGAGAATTTAGATTACAAAATGTCAGCAGACAAATGTTAAAAAATGGTTTCTATATGTAATTGGGAATAAAAATATATTTTAAAAAAGAAAGCAAAAAAGTCTACAGACAGTCCATTTTACATTTAGGATATGTTGATATAGACTAGTTGGACCCATAACTAAATTAAAGGAGAAAAAAGAGATGGATTGAATTTACACAATGCTTTCAAAAGCATTTCTAGCTTTCAAGCTGCTTCCTAGTACAAAGACCTATCTTTTCAACACAAATGTCCTCCCAGAAATACTCTGAAGTTGCAAATATTGGAATAATGCAATCTTCAAGTAATAAAAATTGCATCTAGTTCAAGGACAATGAAGAGATGCATGGCAGGGAAAGGTAAGTGGCAATATATAGCTATGCTTAAGAGGTGGTATAAAGGAAAATATTGAGAAAAATATATAATAGTATAAGATGGATGGCCCAAGTCCTCTGTTGCTAACCATGAAATAAATGTAAAGGGTCTAGAGGAAAATCTCTAGCATATTAATAATGTCAATAATAATAATATTTATATAATTTTAGAGTTCATAAAGCACTTTACAAGTATCTCATCAAAGAAAGAGGAAAAGGAACCATATGTATAAAGATATTTATAGCACCTCTTTTTGTGGTTGCAAATAGTTGGAATAGAAAAAATGACCATCAATTGAGGAATGACTGAACAAATTATGGTATAAGAATGTGATGGAATACTATTGTGCTATAAGAAATGAGGAAGGGGATGGATTCAGAAAAAACAAGGAAGATCTGGATGAACTGATACAAAGTGAAGCAAACAGAACTAGAAGAATAATCCTCACGATAACTGTAATATTATACAGATAAACTTTGAAAATAGGGGTAAATACACTGATCAACACAATGACCAACAAAAACATATTATCAGTCTCCAAAATAAAACATGGGCTCAGAATTTTTTCTTTCTTTCCTCTTAATTTTTACATTAGTAATGTAGAAATTAATTCCTGTGATAAAATAATGAGAAAAGAGTTGGCATCTCTAAGACCCACTCAGTAGTTATTTACCTATCAGAAATGTCTTGGTGTGTCCAGGGGAGTGATGCAGTCACTAAAGGTATATACTGGCTTGTGTGAGAGGTTCCCACTCTCTTTAGCCCTGCTCACTCTCTTGGGGGCCTGCTTAGATTGTGGAAAGAGCCCACTGGCCATTTTAGATTTTCTTGAGCAGTCAATTAATAAATTAAATTAAAATTAAGAAACTTAAGAATTTCAGTCATTCACTGGGAAAGTAAACTCTAAAAGATCACCCTAATACAAATATTAACAATATGGAAATGGAACTTGACCAATGACACATGTTAAACTCAGTGGAATTGTGTGTCAGATATGGGAAGGGGGTGGAGTGAGGGGAAGAAAAGAACATGAGTCTTGTAACCATGGAAAAATATTCTAAATCATCTAATTAAATTAAATAAATAAATAAAAGAATTTCTGTCATTCAATATTTGTACAACCCAGTGGAACTGCTCATTGGCTCTACCAGGGAGAGAGGGGAGTGAAAGAAAATGAATCATGTAAACATGGAAAAATATTTTAAAATAAAATTTTAAATGTTTTTTATTAAGAATTTCAGTCATTATATATATAGACCTAGTAATGGCATGGCTGGATCAAAGCATATGCACAATTTTACTTTTAGACATAATTTCAAATTGTTATCTAGAATGACTAAACCATTTGACAATTCTACCAACAGTGCACTGAAATCACAATTTCTCCACATTCCCTCCGGCATTTGTCATAACTATATGTATGTATGTATGTGTATTTCTAATGGATTTTTTTCTTGCCTTCTCAGAGGAGAGAATTTAGACTTTTTAAAAAAGAATTTAAAAAGGATTTTGTTCTTAAAAAATAACTTCTTTAAAAAAATTTTTAATTATATTATTTCATTTGATCCCCACAACAACCTTGGGAGTTAGATGCTATTATCCCCATTTTACAAATGAGGAGACTGAGGCAGGTGGCGGCTAAGTGAGTTGCCCAGGATCCCACAGCATGTAAGTATCTGAGGTCACACTTAAACTCAGGTTCCTGATTCCAGGCCCTGAGCTCAATCCATTGAACCACCTAGCTGACTCTCTATAGTTGGCAGATCACCTGTGGACGATCTGTGGAAGATCCTGGATAAAAATAAGTAGGATTTTAAAAAGGATGAATTGCAATCTGTACTAGTGGAGAGATCACCAGCCTTGATGAAATCACGAATCCACTGTAGCCTTGAAGACTCCCCCTCAGTGTCCAGCAGAGTGCTCTGCACATAAGAGTTGAATTCAAAAGTATAACAAAGATAATAATGCTAAAAGTAGATTTGATTTATTGTGTATTTCCTCCTAGGACCCTGAAAGGCTTCCCATATCTAATTTTTCCTTAAAGCAGGAATTGTAAGATAGGAAGAAAGAGGGATATTATTAGAGTATCTCCATTTTAGAGTTCATAAAGAAACAGGAGGGAAAAGGCCAATGACCAAAAAAGATTTATATAGTGTTTTATGCGCATGCGTTTCCTCATTTGAGCCTCACAAGAACTTTGTAAGGTAAGTAACAAAAATATTACCAGTCCCATTTTACAGATGAGGTCACAAAAGCTGAGAGGTTGAAATGCTCTGCCCCAGGGTCACCTAGCGAGTGACTGGCTGGGATCTGAATCCCGGGGTTCCAGCCCAGCTCTTTTCACCACACCTGCTGATCCTAAAGAAAGTTCAGTGCTTACACCGGGCCATAGTAGGCACACAAAATGCTCATTGACTGAAAGCTGGCAACAGACCTTGAAGGAGAAGCTAGCTCCCTTAAGTCATGACTAAACTGATTCTTCACTTCAAGGCCCAGGCTAGCAACGTGCAATAGAAATCTTCCCCACCCCCTGCCCCCCAAGAAAGGATCAGGAGCAGCTCAAACAAGTTATGGGGCTCGATAGAGCCCGGAGGAGTCTCCCCAGGCCTCGCCAGAACCAGGGAGAATCTGTCTGGCTCATGCACCACAGGAAGCCTAGCTTGGCAGGCACTATTGAACTATGCTAAGTAAGTCTCAGATGGAGGCTGACTTGTCAAAAAGCAGGTCCAAGCCGAACCCCCAAAGGTTTGCCAGCAGCAACCTCCAAGCTGGCTGGCCTCTCAGCCTGGTCCTGGGATTCCCCACTTCCCTGCCCTCGGGCAAAGGAGCAGGCAGGTCTGAGGTGTGCCTCAGAGATCCAAACATGTGCTGGCACTCCCACTTCCCCCTGTGAGTCAGGGGGGCAGGCGGATGCCCAAACTTCCTACATTCTCTTCCACTGGGGAGGGCAGGACATCCCGGTGGGGCGGACCCCCGAAGGCAGGCTTCTCTACACGAAGGCCAGCGGGCCTTTTCACCAACCTGACTGGGTCAGGAAGCCTCAGTTCTAAAGAAGAGCCCTGTTTAGACATGAAGACAAAGGCAGAGAGGCCGCCCTGAAAGCCTGAACGCGGGCCAAGGCCCCAGGAGCTGTCCTTAATCCTCCTCGAAGCTGCCTCCGTTTTAACCTGTGGCCAAGCAGCTTCTAAAGCAGTGACTGAACCTTCCCGGCCTGTCGAAACTTCCGAGCAAACATTCCTGACCAGGTCTTTCAACCCCAACCCCAACCCCAACCCCAATGACGGGTACCAGAAGAGTAAACATATTAGCCCCGATGGAAGCAAAACAAAAACTGGTTCTTCTGCTCTCCCACTCTAGGTGGCTCATAAAGTTTTAATTAAGCTTAACACAATACAGCTGAATTATTTTTTGCCTTTAGGAGGCCTCCAGCCCATGACAAAGAGTATTAGAAAGACCGGATGGAATTAAAGAATGGCTGAAATTCTCCAGTGTGTGAAGCCACACCCAAACAGAGGGAATTGGAGGTCTTAGTCAGACGCTGGGCAAATGATAAAATGGTCACATTTGTTTCTACAGCACACCACAACTCCCTGGGGCATCGGAAACACTAAGAGGTCCTGAAGTTTGGTCCTTACCTTGTCCTTACTTCCTGCCCAGATTTTTGGGTTGCCTCTTCTTTAAAACCTTCCTCTAAAATCATATATTTAGAGCCAGAAGAACCCTTGAGGCTATCCAGTCAAAGGGCTCTTTATTTATCTTTATTAAATTTTGGAAAACTATGAAAAGATCTACATGAAATTATGAAGAGTCAAACAAGCAGAACCAAGAGAACATTATATACAGAAACAGAAATATTTTTTAAAAAATAATTTGCGTATGTCTACCTCCAGAGAAAAAAACTGATAAAGAGAAATAAATGACAGTTTAATATATACATTAAAAAAAATCATACATCTGTTTGGCAGTGTCCAGTGGGGCCCCTTCTTGAGAATGTTAGGATGACAAAGGAGACCTCTTATATTGAAATAGATACTTTTTTTAAGTCCACAGGCCCCAGATGAAGAATGCCTGAGGCCAAACCCCTCATTTTATAGATAAAGAAACTACAGATTTGTTCAAGGTTACCCAGCAGGGCCAGGATTTGAATGCAAGACCCCTGGTTCTCATTCCACCTTACCATTGCTTTCATTATTTTTTCATTGACAGGGATTCAAGGTCCTTGAAGTAATTTGCCAAAAGTTACACAGCAAATAAATGGGACAACAAGTTGAACTCCTAGGATTATACTTTCCTGAAGGCCCTGCTGCATTACTTATTAATAATGTCAGGCAGGGGCAGCTGGATAATTGGGGAATGACTGAGCAAACTGTGATATATATTGGTAATAGAATACTATTGTGTTATAGGAAACAATGAACAGGATGATTTCAGAAAAAGCTGGAGGGGGCAGCTGGGTAGCTGGGTTGCTCAGTGGATTGAGAGCCAGGCCCAGAGACAGGAGGTCTTGGGTTCAAATTTGACCTCAGATACTTCCCAGCTGTGTGATCCTGGGTGAGTCACTTAACCCCGATTGTCTAGCCCTTGTTTAACCACTCTTCTGCCTTGGAACCAATACACAGTAGTGATTCTAAGATGGAAGGTAAGTTTTTTAAATAAATAAATAAATAAATAAATAATTAATGTTGGAGATGCTCATGCCAAAGGTCAATACACAGAAGTTACTAAACACACAGAAAGTCTTTAGACAGGACTCGATTTGAAATCAACACAAACTATTTCACTTCTCAAAGGGAGCCACAGTATGCTATATTGTGGAACCGACTAGCCTTGAAATAAGAAAACCTGCAGTCTAGCCTGCCTCTTCTCCTTAAAAGCTCTCTGAGTCTAAACAATTCACCTAAGCACTTGAAGCCTTGGATTTCTCATTTATAAGGTTATAAAGTTAGACTGGACAGCCTCTATGGTCCCTTCCCGTTCTAATTTTCTAGGACTCTAGGTTTCCTTATTCAATGGAGAAGGGCAACCCTTTTTTGTTGTTTACCAGCATTTTATCCTCATAGCAATGTGAAGGTGCGGATATTGACCCCTTGGGAGGCATGGTACCTAATTTGGAGTCAGAAAGACTTGAGTTTGAATCCTGCTTCAATACTTTTTAGGTATGTGATCTTGCATAAGTCAACTGAGCCTCAGTTTTCTCATTTATAAAAGGAGGATAATAATAGCATCTACCTAACAGAGTCACTGTACGAATCAAATGAGATCACTTATGTACAGATTTTTCAAACCTTAAAACTATTATTCTAGAGCATTTGGGTGAAGCCTGGGAATCAGGAAAACTCAAGTTCACATACTGCTTCCAACACTTACTAGCAGTGTGACCCTGGACAAGTCATTGGAGCATCTTTCAGCTTCAGTTTCCTCATCTATAAAAAGGAGACTAAAAATAGCACCCACCTTCCAGGATTATTGAGAAGATCAAACAAGAAACCACATGTAAAGAACTCCGTGAGCCTTAAAATGCTCTATAAATGCCATCTATTATCATTCACATTATTATTTCACACTTGTTAGGAGTGCCTCCAGAATATTATGATGGAATAATAAAACACAGGTCAGGTTATTTTGTTTAACTTGGTGACTAAATTGGAGAGGCAGCTGGGTATAGCAGATAAAAAGCTAGTATTAGAATTAGGAAGTTTTGGATTCAAGTCCTGGTAGCTCTCCAAGATTATAAATTACAGAAGAGTTGTCCATAAACATCATTACTAAGAATATCCATAATAGGAGCTCACTCTGTTGATGAAATCACAGGTCCAAACCCTCTGGCCCCACTTCCCTCTCACAAAAAAAGATTTAATTGGATTTTTGGACAATTGATTTACATATTACACATAAACTTAGATATATAGACTAATTGATTTACATACACATAAACTTATGAAGAATAAAAATAAGTTAAAACTGGATCACGACATAATGGTAGAGCTTACTGAATAATCTAGATCAGTAATGGTGAACCTATGGCACAGGTGCCAAAGATGGCACGCAGAGCACACTCTGTGGGCATGCCACCAACCTCCCTCCTCCCCTTCTTCCCCCATTAATAGAGAGGCAGAGGTACTGGGTCAGAGTTGCTCCTCTCCCCCTTTCCACTGCACTTGAGGACATTTTTTCACATGCCCCAACCCTCCACCCAGCACTCTAATGGGAGTGCTTCTTCCCTCCCCTGTGTGGGTTAAAAGGGGCAGAGCATACCCAGCATGTGGGGGAAGGGGCACAGCACTTGATCTGGGGAGTGGTTTGGTGGGGTGGGGCAAAGGTTCACCCTCAATGATCTAGATGTTAAGCATGGTTCATCTAATCAATATATCTATATGAGTATAAGTGGTTGCTCTCACCTATCCACTAGTAGTCTCTGTTACATCATGACTAGACTGAATTAATTTGAATTAAATTGTAGATGGAAGAATCTCTAATATAGTATTGTCTTTTGCCTTTTGGACTCGGATTTCAAAGAGAACATTTTGATTCAGAAAAAACTTGGCTGAACCAGTTGCATCTAAACGTGAGACCTTATGCAAACAGCACTTGACAGCTCTTTGTAAAAAAAAGTTTTAAAAATATTTGTATATTTTTTACACTTCAATAATTTTTCCATATATTGTTCCTCACAGTCCATGACCTGAGGTCAAAAAACAGTTGAGCAAAACCAACCAATATAGCAACTGTTGCTATCTGTCTCTGTTATATTTGGCATCTATAATAATCTGACCTCTGGATTCAATATTGGTCATGAGATTTATCCTGTGCTCAGTTGCTCTTTAGATTATTTTTATTTACAGTATTATAATTTTCATATATCTTATTCTAGGACTACTTACTTCACTCTGCATCAGTTCATACAAGTTTCTCTGAATTTCACATATTTATAATTTCTTTTGAGGATACTATTTCTTCAAGATGGTCCTTATTGCATAACTCTCAGATGGTAATATGTGTACCTGTAATGCCAGGATTTACACTGACCAAAAATTCATTGGATGTCAGGACCAGCAACTTTTTCCAGCGGATATGGAAAGAAGAGAATAGCACATAATTGGTTATTAAAGTATATGATATAAACAGAGAAATTGATGGATTTTCTCTAGTTAAATGTTAAAATGAGGAACATTTTAAATAAAATATAATTTATCAAAAAGGTATATAGTAAAGCAGAAGTACAAAAGAACTAGAACCCATCAAGTTTCTCATACTAGAGATAAATTCACTGGCCATCTCTCCTCAGGCAAGCATTTTGATTTCAAAGGAAAAAGGTACAGGATCCACACAGCACTGCTAAATAACATTCTTCCTCTGCTCTATGGTCTGCCAGTTAAAACTGAGAAATCTAGCTACAAAATTTTATATGGGCCCCTAAA
Source organism: Monodelphis domestica (assembly GCF_027887165.1). NCBI lineage: Eukaryota > Metazoa > Chordata > Mammalia > Didelphimorphia > Didelphidae > Monodelphis > Monodelphis domestica. Next base: position 134,830,597 of record NC_077228.1, on the reverse strand, counting down.
TCCAAACAAGCAGAGGCCATTTTCTTCTTTGGGTTATCATAACCAGATAACCAAAGAGTGTCCTCCAGTGGTCCCCAAGCCCTAGACTGGAGAAGTAGATATCTAAGATAGAACATTCATTGCACATATGCTCTGGCAGAGCATGAATCTGTTTGCCTTCCAGATAAGACATAAAGCTCATTTGATTTCTTGGATTCTTAGCTAAAGGGCAGTACTGCCCTTTACTAATAAGTATTAGAACGCATCTACTTAATAAGTAAAGGCATACAGAAAGTTATCTTGATACAAATACCAAACCTATATGTTAATGATTTATCTGTGCTATATAGTCATACATGTTAATATATCAATATACTACATTCCATAAATATATATTGATATGGCTCAACAGAAGCCTGGATATTTGCAGAAATATATAGGGAAATGCTCCACTCACTGTGCTGAAAACCAGTGACAGGATTATTAGACAAATAGAGCAGTAAGTTAATAAATCTTTATAATATAAACACTAAATTATTATTTTCATCATTATTACCTTAATAGTAAGACATAATAGAGTCCTGCGCTTAAAAGTCAGGAAGGTTTAGGTTCAACTCCTGCTCCTGACACTTACTAGCTAAGTGACCCTGAATAAAGTACTTGATCTGTATGTCCCTTGAGCAAAAACCTCAGACTTAACAAGTAAGTCAGTGTGTGATCACAATCTATGCCAGTGGAGGGCATACCTATATCAAATTCTCCACCCTGACAAATGTACAGATTTTTCATAAGTTTTCATATTCCACTATGCCTTCCATCAATTTGTCATTCTTGCTTGTTCCTCTCCTGACTAAAATCTGTGGGGGGAGGGAGGAAAGCTTTTTCTATTTGATGCTTTCTTTACTGCTCCTTTTGCTCATTCCTTAATTAACTCTTTGTGATCTGGCTTCCCATCTTCCCACTTTTTCATTCAACTCAAGCTATCATCTCCAAAGTTGCCAATGACATCTTAATTTCCAAATCTAATGCTCTCTTCTCAGCCCTGATTCTTCTTGGCTTATCTGAGACTTTGGATGCTTGGCCAACCTCTCATCTTGCATACTCTCTTCTCTGGGTTTTCATGGCACTGCGCTCTCCTGTTCTCCTACCTATCTGACCCCTCCCCAGTCTCCTTTGCCAATTCATCATCATATTACAGCCTTTAACCTTGTGTCCCAAGGTTCTGTCTTTGGCCTTCTTCTCTTTGCCCTCTATACTCATCTCCTCCACCATCATTTGCGTTCCCTCCCAGGAAAAACTTGCCACCAGCAAACTCATCCTTGAGATTTCATCACTTTTGGTACATACACCTCACCAGGACCCTCAGTTGCCTGTGCACCTCTGAATAAAGGGCTGGAGGGTGGAACAATGAACTCCTCATAAAGCCCCTATTTACAAAGGGCTCAGAAGACTATCCAACTCTTCATTTCCACCAGCTGCTCTATGTGGGTTCAGTTACACTAATATCATGCCTCTGTGTGTGACTATATCAGAAGAAGGAAATGGAGTAGAACTCTGGTTAGCATTCAGCTGGGTTATCAAGCTTTCAAAGCATCCTCCAACAAAAGGCTTAATCAACAACAACCAAAAAAAAAATACCCCAATAGTTTATTTCATGACTTTGAACAGATATCATCTTTAAAATTATCAAATTAGAAAGGATGGTAAAAAGCCATCAAATCCATCCTCCTGCCATAATACTAATAATATGTAACATCCATATAACCCTTAAAGGTTTACAAAATGCTTTACTTACATTATATGTCATTTGATCCTCACAATCCCAGGAAGTAGGGTCAATTATTATCCCCACTTTAAACAGAGGCTGAGAGAGGTTAAATAACGTGTCCAGATGCCCATAGCTAGCAAGTGTCGGAGGAAGGATTTGAAAGCAAGTTTTCCTGACTCCCAAAGCTCTATCCACTACACCACAAGCTGACCTGCACTCTAAATTATCCCATCTAGGGATCTAACCTTTTTGCACACCTATTAATATAAAGGCACAATATGCCTATTCATTCGTGAATAACCTAAAGAAACAACTGAAGGGGAGAATTAACTAAGAGTCCTAAGAAGACCTTTGGTTAATACACAACTGTATAAATGTAAAGCACTGCCTTGCCTGCAGGTTTTATGTCAAAATGAGTCAAGAAAAAGATGAAGCCTTTGAGAATGACTTCCATTCCTTGACTTAGAGGCCTGCGTAGGCACTCCAAATGGTCTGGGTGCACCTTCTAGATCAGGAGTTCTTAACTTTTTTTGTGTCAGGGATGCCATCTACAGTCTGATGAAACCAATGAACCCCTTCTCAGAATATTTTCAGTCATATAAAATAAAATACAGAGGGCTACACAGGAAACCAATTCTATTAAAACAGTTATCACTTTTTTTCCCCAACAACTTCAGGGACCCTAGGTGAAGAATCCCTGTTCTAGGAGAGCAGCAGGCACCTAATGGGAGTTTCCATCCCCTTGAACACCGATTCCTTGACACTGAGCCAGAGCTATCTCACCTTATCTCAGGAGCTATCTATAGCAGTTGCTTCCTTTGCCAGCTGACTTGGCTAGAGCTGCTAATAGAGTTTAGATAATAAAGTGAGGAGGCCTCTGTAAGTCAAGTCTGTTTGTTTCTTTTTGCTAGGATTCTCTCTACTCCATTACAGACCCACACAGTTTAGTAATCCTCACCACAATAATGGAAGTAGTTGACAAGAAGAAATGATGAATAGCTTTGGGGAGGCAACTTCATTTCTATCTTCTTCACCCTTTCTCCCAGCTTTCTCTAGGGAAAGTTAAAGAATAAGAATAGTGTTTCACCAAAAAGAGTCCTTTCTTATTTTGGTGCTGAGCTCTGAAGCCACAGATGGTTTAGTAAGTAAAGCTTGCCCTAGGGAAGTAAGGAAAGTTTGGGGTTGTAAGGGGGGAAAGGGGTTATTTTTTAAAAGGGCATGAAGAATTAAATTCTCACATGAAGTTCCACTCCAAGACACCCATCTCCACTTCCAAAAATGAAGAACTCAGTCTCACAGGACGTGACAGTCTCTTTTAAAGACATTTTCTCTTGCATCACTTCCAGTGCCTTCCTCTAATTCCACGTCTACCAATCATACTTGATGCTCTGTTCTAGGACTGCCAAGAAGGCAGTTAGTCAATTCTGATTTGTTACCCATTATCACACACATGGGTCACAGACTTCCCACTTCATGATTAAGTGGGATATTTGCACTTTTGGTAATCAGATCTAAAAATGGGCAGATCTTCATACTTAACTTTTAAGTACTATGTTTACACTTATGGGGATTATATCTAAAAATAGACACGGGTTACAATTTAATCTTCACAGGGAAGAGCTAAGTACCTTCATAGTTACAAGCAGGGGAGAGCCAAATCCAATCTTCCCAATCCCCCCTGATGATTATTGGGAGACTAGTCTTCCCATTGATCATTTAACATAATCATCTTGTACCCCTAAAAATTTCTAACTACAGGTATATACAATATTTCACCTTCTAAAAGGAAACTACAATAGTTAGAGATAAAAGGGAAATAGAAAAGAGAGAAAGCAAAACCAATATTCTGCTAGGTGCATTGACAAAATACCAATTAGGGGGCAGTCCCCTTTGGCATAAAAGTGTACATTTACAATAAATGTTCAAACCCCTTTAGTTCAATCAATTGTACCCAAAAGTTCATTCTGGATCTTCTTGATGCAGTGTAGGTTTCTGCAGGCATCTTTCTTCAAATAGTTCATTCTCTGGATTCAAGGAGTTAGCAAGCTTCTTTTCTGAAATTTTTCTCAAACAAAATTTTAAATCCTGGATTTTTATGAAAATACAATTTAATCCTCCCTGAAAAGGGTGTTCACCAACACCTTGATCAACTCAATTTATGTTGAGTTATGGGGTGTATGAGTCAATTATCAAAAGAGAACCAAAAACATAAAAAGAAAAAAGAAATGGAAAAAAATTAAACTTTGAGAGAAATAAAAAGTTTAAATTCAGAATTAAAATATCAAAAACCATGTATACAAAATTTCTGAATAAAACAAGAATAAATTCATAACAGGCCCTTGTATTTGGGTCCAATTAAAGTAAATTTCTGTCCTACAAATTTGTAGGGGAAAATGCAGTAATATTTTATTTACCCATTATAAGCCAGAGCTACAGGAAGTTGCCATACTATAAGAGAGAAAAAATAATTAGTTTTTGTGTAAAAGGGAAGTATCATTCCCTGGTCTGATCTTTCAGAATTTCTCAGGGATAGGAGAGGCAGAACAGCCAATTGTTAGATACTTTCATAGAAATTATTTCACAAGGAATGTAGTTCAAGGTATCCTGAGTCTTAACATATGTTAAGTGCTGCAACCTCGAGTCTCACACTAGGTTCAAGTCCTTTTGTATTGGCATAGAAGTTCATCAATCCCACATGGACTGGTTTCTTTTTTTATCAGTATGCTCTTTTTGGCACTATTCAGGTTAAATTTGTGCTTCTATGGTACTATGTAGATAAAGTCTGTGCTCCTTTTTTTAAATACCATTTCCTAGAATCAGGCGCAAACATTAATCACAATCCCATAACATTTATCAATAAATGGCAGATTTCCATAGTCTAAAGCTTTGGGGTATGCATTTATAGGCTAGGTATTGGACATATAGCTTATTCTATTGCAAAAATCAAAAGTAATTAAAAGAAAATCTTTTCAATACAATTACATGTGCTTCAAATGCAAAAAAAATGAGAGAAAAAAATCAAATGGTGTATGGCACAAATAAAGTGCAACAAAGTAGTACAGATCCATCAATAGGGAAGTCTTATCATAATAAATAGTTAAATACAATCAAAATAGTCAATTATTCATTATCAACAGAGAGTATAATCGGTCACAGAGGTACTGTATTCAAAAGATCCATTTCTTCTTCTTTTCTACTATTTGCAGGGGAGACAAAACTGAAAAGGGTTAATATCAACAAAACCAATAGAGTCTAAGGGGCACCACCTTCTGCCCCATGTTGTTGTTGCTATTGTTAAATGTTTAATGTCTTCACAGCTTCTCTCACCAAAAACCTTATTAAACACTCAGCATCTTCACCCTAACCCTGAGTTGCCCACTGCCAACCACCTTAGTTCTCCTTCTAGAGCAGTGCTGTTCCAAGACTTAAATAAATCCAGCCCCTGAATCAGAGGATATGGATTCAAATCCTACTCTGCTACCTTATACATACCTATGTGATCTCAGCCAAGTTTCTTAACCACCCTACTAGTCCATGGTTGCAATTCAACAAGCATTTATTAAGTGTCTACTGTATACATGCCAGGCACTATGCTAGAGAGTGGGGATACAAAGCCAGAAGAAAAAAAAAAGTTTCCTTATCCCTATTAAGAAGAGGATGGACAAGATCATAGTAGCTCAGGGTTGGAAGGAACCTCACAAGTCAGTGAGGTCAACTAGCATCTGAACAAGAATTCCTTTGATAACATCAATTAGTAATCATGCGGCCTCTACCCCGAGCCCTCCAAAGAAGGGGATCTACTTCCTAAGGTAGTTCATTCCTTTTTTGAATAGCTCTAATCACTAAGAAATGCTTCCTCATATGGAGCTCAAAATGGAGCCTCAAAAATCTCCCAAACCCATCTACCCATATCACCATTAATGTCCTACTAATTCTGTCCTCAAAGGCCAAGAAGCACAAGTCCATTTGGCTGTGGGTACATACTGGTGATCATTCCCAGATGCTATATCATTCAATGTCTACCCCACAGGACCTAGCCTTTTCCCTGAGAATATGGAGCCATCCAACAAGAAATCATTCAATTCCTCTCCCTTATTCCTCAAAATTACTTAGCATTATCATCATTCTTTCTTCTTTTCCTTGAGTCTAAGAGAATGAGGCATCCATATTTCTATTTAAAGTCAGTTCCTCTATCTTCTCCCTTAAGCTCATCCCCTCTGTTCTGCTCAAAGCTTTTGCTGTAACAATAATCCCTCCTCTTATCAATCTTGGAGCCTTCTCTCTCTCCACTTGATCCTCATCATCTACCTACAAACATGCTCAAGTCTCCTCAATCCTAAAAAAATGAAGGTCATTCTTATGGAGGGTAGAGCTAGCAATCAGTTGAGCTCTCCCACCATTCCCCTCCAAACAACTTTAAAATAACACCTCAGATGGAATTCTGAAGTGGCAAAGTCAACAGAAGGACAGAGTGAGACATTCTCCTAGACCAAGGCAATATAGGAGGTTTGAAAGAGAAATCTGTAACCCAGGGGGTGGGAAAGCTGACCCACACGGATGAAACACCAGTGATGGAACCAGGAGGCATCAAAAACAGCAGCAAAAGCCTTGGGAATTCTCAAGCCTGAGAAAGGAAGGGAACAGTGACTGATCAGAAAGAAATTACAGAGGATTTTTAAGCTAGCAACGAACACAGGAACAGATACTCTTTGGCAACTCCATTTCCTAGATCCACTTTTCAGGTCAAAGTTCAGGGGCTGAGAGGAACACTTTTGGTCAAGAAGGAGCAAAAGTCCTGTGGGCCTGTATTGCTTTATTCACAAGGGATCAGGGACCTGCAGGAACAGTATCACTTCTGGGCCTAAGGGAACAAGAGTCCTTCCTGGACAAGGACTGGTACAGGCTAAGAAAACAATGACCACCTCTCCCCAGATCATATCACCTTGGAAGCACTAAAAATTTGCAAACCTCTAAAACTGGTTCTGAAAACAGAAGTGCAGAAAAAAGTCTGAAGCTTCAAACAGTGCCCCTCACCCCTTATTCAGGGAACTGAGCCAGACTTTAACATAAAATTCAAAATCAAGAAATAGAATAGGAAAATGAGCAAACAACAGAAAAAGGAACTGACCCAAAAAGCTACTAAAGTGACAGGGAAGATCAAGACACAATCTTAGAAGACAATGAAATAAAAACAACTACAAGCAAATCCTCAAGGCAGAGGGATATGATTAGACACAAGTCTAACAACAATTCCTGGAACGACTAAAAAGGATTTTCTAAATCAATTAAGAGTAGCAGAGGAAAAATTAGGTAAAGAAATGAAAGCAAATGAAAATTATGAAAAGACAATTAACAACTTGGTAAAAGAGGCAAAAAAAATATTGAAGAAATTAACATCTTAAAAAACAGAATTGATTAAATAGAGGGAAAAAAAGGTACAAAAATTGACTGATGAAAACAACTCTTTATAAAGCAGAACTGACCAAATTAAAAAAAAAAAAGATACAAAAGCTCATTGAAGAAAATCATTGCTTAAAAATTAGAATTAGGCAAGTGTAAGCTGTCTTCATGAGACATCAAGAAACACATCAGAAAAACAACTGACTTGGAAAACGGGAAAGATAATCTTAAAAGTACTAGGGGGCAGCTAGGTGGTTCAGTGAATGGAGTCAGGCCTAGAGAAAGGAGGTACTGGATTCAAATCTGACCTTAAATTCTTCCTAGCTATGTGACCCTGGTCAAGTCACTTAATCCCCATTGCTTAGCTCTTACTGTTCTTCTGCCTTGAAACCGATACACAGTATTGATACTAAGATGGAGGCTTTAAACAAAAAGTATTGTAATACCTAACAGCCAAAGAAAGAGTCTAGACATCATACTTCAAGAAATTATTTTTTTAAAGTTGCTCTGATATTCTAGAACCAGAGGATAAAATAGAAATGGAAAGAATCAACAAATTGGGGCAGCTAGGTGGCTCACTGGACCAAGAACCAGGCTTAAGGACAAGGGGTCCTGGGTTCAAATTTGGCCTCAGAAACTTCCTGGCTATGTAACTCTGGGGCAAGCACTTAACCCCAACTGCCTAGCTTTTACCACACTTCTGCCTTAGAACCAATACTTAGTAATGATATCAAGACAGAAGGTAAGGGTTTAAAAAAAAACAAAAAGAATCAACCAATTACCACCTTAAAGAGATTCCAAAATGAAAACTCCCAGGAATATTATAGCAAAATTCCAAAGCAAAATCCCAAAGTTCCTAGGTCTAAAAGAAAATATTTCAGCAGCCAGAAAGAAAGTAAATATCCTGGATCCACAGTCAGGATCACACAAGATTCAGATTCAATTCCAAAGTGCTCCTTAAATAAAGAACAACTTTAAAAAGCTGGAGGAATAGTCAATGCTCATAGCTAGATTGTGCCAATATGATAAAAGTTAATTTATACTTTTAATATTGTATCAGTCAAATTACCAAAAGGACACTTTACCAAAGTTGATAAAATAATTACAAATATCATTTGGAAAAGCAAAGCTATAATATCAAAGGAAATAACTAAAAGAAATAGGGATAAAGAATAAATAGCACTTTCAGACCTTAAATTAAATTATAAAGAAATCATCAAAACCATCTGTTATTGGTTATAAAATAGGCTAGAACAGTCTTAATAGACTAGAGAAGAGAGATCCAGAAACAATGATGTTCGATAAAAATGGAAAACACAAATTACCTAGGAAAAAACTTTATTTGATTAAAACTTTAAGAAAAACTAAAAAAGCAATCTGGCAACACCTTACATCAGATTCCTAATATATTCTAAGTAGATATTTGATGTTAATATTAAAAATAATACTATAAAAAAGTTACATGAAAAGATTATATGCCTCTTACTACTATGGAAAAGAAATGTAGTTTAACCAAACAAGAGATAGAAGCAATTACAAAAGATAAAATAGACAACTTTGATTATATCAATAAGAAAAGTTTCTGTATAGATAAAATTAATGCACACAGGATGAGAAGGGAAGTGATTGAATGGGGAGGAAATCTTTTTATCAAATTTTTCTTATAAGGGTTTGGTGGACAAGATATACAAACAAATAATATCATTATATGGCTATTATATAGTATATATAATCTATAAGTAATATATATAGCATATATATAATCTACAAGTAATCATAATAAGTAGTCAAAGAATAGGAGCAAACTGTTCTCAAAAGAACTGCAAAGAATTCACAATTACAAGAAAAAATGCTCTAAATCATTTCTAATAAAGAGAAATCCAAATCAATACAGCCCTGAGGTTTCACCTCATACCCTGCAAATTGGAAAAGATGACAAAAATGGCTACAGTCAATGTTGCAGGAATTGTGGAATAATAGACACACTGATACATTATTTGTGAAGATGCAAAATGGTACAATCATTTTGAAAAGCAATTTGGAATTATGTAAATAAAGCAACTAAAATGTTAATGCCCTTTGAACCAGAAACCACATTACTAGATTCATAATTCAAAGAAGCTATTGAAAAAATGCTAGTGCCTTTCCCTTGTTCATTATTTCCTATTTATTCCCGTATATAAACTTGCTTGTATATATTTGTTTGCATGTTGTCTCCCTCATTAGATTGTGAGCTCCCTGATGTCAGAGATTATATTTTGTCTCTTTGAATTGCTAGCAATTTACACAATTCCTGCCACATAGTAGGTACTTCATGAACATTTATTAATTGACTTGATAATGTTTATCAATTGATAAGAAGAAAAGTCCCCATATGTATCGAAATATTTATCATAGTACTTTTGTGATAGAAAAGAATTGAAAGCAAAGTAGATGCCCTCAATTTGGGAAAGATTAAATAAATTGTAGTACTATGCTATAAGAAAATATTATGTATATGATGAATACAAGAAGCATGGAAACATCTACATGAACAGATACAGAATAAAGTAAGCAGAATCAAGAAAACAACATACAGTCTTTACAGTAACCATGTTAATGGAAAGAAAGACCACACACCAGAAAATCAAAAAGGAATGTACCGAAATTCTAAAAATCAAGCTTGAGATTATGTACCCAACCAACCTCCAATCCATCCTTTTGTGGAAGGGGGGAAGTTCACAGGTGTTTTGTATTGCACATATTTTTGGACTTTTTCAATGTATTGATCAGTTGCACTGGGGTTTTTTCCTTCTTTTAAAAATACAATTGGGGGGAGGGGAGAGAAGAATAGAAAATGATTTTTGTAACCAGGGAATAATGTTCGAAATTGACCAAATTTTTAAAAATATATATAATTGGGGCCTGCTAGGTGACTCAGTGAATTGAGAGCCAAATCTAGAGACGAGATTTTGAATTCAAATCTGGCCTCAGATACTTCCTTGCTGTGTGACCCAGGGCAAGTCACCCAGCCCCCTCTGCATAGCCCTTACTGCTCTTCTTCATTGGAACCAATACTTAGTGTTGATTCTACAACAGAAGGTAAGGTTGTAAAAAAAAAAAAATCATTAGTTATATGGGATGGCTCAGTCATCCATCAGAGAAAGAGAGGAAGAATCCTAGGGATAGCTATGATGGTATAAGAAAAAGAAGATGTCAATAAAAACTTGAGAAAAAGAAGCAAAAAAAATTTTTTTTCCTTCTAGTTCAATAGGACAACTATACAACTATATTTAACCCAGAATCAATACATATTTACAAGTAATACTAATATAGAGATGATAAGGATCAGATTGGACCAATTTCCTATTGACTCTTTCCAAAATGAGGGGTGTATATGTATTTTTTTTTAAAACCAGACCTGTAATTTTAGTAATGTAGGGAACTTGCTATAAGTTAATAATAATTTATTAACCATTGATTACTATATGCCAGGCCTCATGTTAAGTGCTTGGAATAGAAAGAAAGAAAGAAAGACAAAAATAAGTTTCCACCATCAAGGACCTCACATTCTAACCACACACACACACACACACACACACACACACACACACACACACACACAAGCTACATGTAGAGTAGAGGAGAAGGTCATCTCAAAGAGGAAAGCACTAGCATCTGGAAGAACCAGAAATGGTCTCCTGCAGAATTTAGAATCTGAGCTTAGTCTTCAAGAGGATCAGGAAAGCTAAGAGGGGAGCAGCAAAGAGAATAGTGTAGCTAGATCATGGAATTCATGGATAAGACTGGAAAGATGGGAAGGAGCTAGGTGGTGAATAGTAATGCCACAAAGAAGACTTTATATTTTATCCTGGAGGTAAAACAGAGCCCAGAATTTATTGAGTAAGCGCTAACATGATCAGACTTGGGCTTTAAAAAAATCACTTTGGCAGCTGAGAGGAGGATGGATTAGAGTGGGGAAAAATTAGAAGCAGGGAGCTCATTTAGAAGACTACTGCAATAGCTCAGCTGAGAGATGAAGAGAATCTGAACTCCAGGGTTGACTGTGTGAGTGGAATAAAGAGGATATGTATGAGAGATATTGTGAATATAGAAATGACAAGGAAAAATAATGATTTGTTTTGGACGTATTGAGTTCCAACTGTCCACAGGACATTCAGTTTGAGATGTCCAAAAGGCACTGGTGAAGCATTACTATAACTCAGGAGAGGGACAAGGTCTGCATATATAGATTTGGGAATAATTTACATAAAGATAATAACTGAATCATGGGAGCTGATGAGGTTAAAAGTGAGATAGTGCATCAAAAAGAAGAGTAGGGGGCAGCTGGGTGGCTCAGTGGATTGAGAGTCAGGCCCAGAGATGGGAGGTCCTGGGTTCAAATCTGGCCTCAGACTCTTCATTTCTGTGTGACCCTGGGCAAGCCACTTAACCCCCATTGCCTAGCCCTTACCACTCTTCTGTCTTGGAACCAATACTATGTATTGGTTCCAAGACAGAAGGTAAGAGTTTAAAGAAAAAGAAAAAGAAAAAAGAAAAGAGTACCTAGGAAAGAGACTTGGGAGACACGGCTCAGGAAATTCCTTCTATAAATGACAGAAATCTGGTCTGCCACTTACCATCTTACTCTTGTGTATTTGTGTCCCCAAAGCCTAGCCTAAAGTAGAGTACATGTGGAAGGTACTTATTAAATGCATGTTGATGGCTGAATTGATTATTTTACTCTACTTGTATACTTTTTAAAAGTTAAATGAATAGTAAATTCTTGGGGGTGAAACCAATTTGGGCAAGGATTATGAAGGAAAACTAAAGGACATGGGTATAATAATGAGCAAAAACAATCTTTTCAACAAAATACCAACTCTTGCGGACATTTTAAACCAATTATTTGAAAACTAGGATGGTCTCTAGAGTAGCCTTCTGATTCTGAATCTCACTATTCTGTCCCAATAAAATTTACCTCTCCTAATGCCCTTTTCTCTCAGATTATTTTTCTGTTTTCCAAAATTTGCTAACTAATCTGACAAATGAATCCCAAGGCTCAGTCCTAGGCTCCCCTCTCCTCCCTTTATACTCTCTCATTTGATGACCTCATCGGTTCCCATGGGTTCAATTATCATCTCTATACAGATGACTCCTAGATCTGTATATATTTTTATTGGGTGGTAAGGACTTACTATGTCAACCTTTCCCATGGGAAACATTTACATTTAAACTTGGGTCTTCTACAGAAAATGACAACCCAATGAAATTGGTCCGATGGTAAGAATTTAGGGTATTGTGGCCATCCACTGAGGTCAATAGTTGGAAGACAGTTGTTTTTTTTTGGAATCTCTAAAAACACTTCAGGCCAACACCCAGCCTTGCAATCCAAAAGGCTTGCTCCAGGGTTGTGAGACATGGCACAGACTGGGGCACTATCCCAGTTAAAGCCCCTGGGCCTCCGATAATACTTGTAAAAGACTTAGCACAGTGCCTGGCACATTGTGGATGCTTAATAATCCCCTCTTCTGTTTCCTAGCTACTTACTAGGTGTGACAGGAGAAACCAAGCATCTGTCTCTGAGTCAAGTAGAGTCCACTTCTTGCTCTGGCCTTTCCTAAACAAAAACTGACTTTGGGCCTTTTCAGGTTGCCACTCCAGACTCTTCTTGTGAGGAAGGAAGGAAGGGAAGATGTCAAAGAAAAAGAGGCTGTCTGTGCCTTGGATCCCCTATCACTGGCTGGTTGAGCTGTTCATCACCATCAGACCTGCCATTGCCAACAAGAAAACCAAAGAGAACCATCACCAGCAGCTCAGATAACTGACGGATGACCAGTAATATTCTTGGAATGGGGGAAGAGAAAAAGAGAGACAGATACAGAGACAAGATAGAGACTGAATGAGACTTTAACAGACAGAGACAAAGCTCCAGAGTGAGACAGATATATGAAACACTGAGATTGACACAGAGACAAATAGATGTTGCAAGGGATAGACAGTGGTCGCCTCATTTTTAATGGGATTTAATGGGATTTAATGGGAATTAATCTAATAGAACCATAGACTGAGTTAGAAGGGCCCTAAAGTATCATCTACTAAGTCCAATCCTCTCATTTTACAGATGAGGAAACTGAGGCCCAGGAAGAGGAAAAGACTTGCTCAAATTCATGCAATGAATTTGTCCTCTCAAAGTTGGTAGGACCTCAACAGGAGAAAAACTCTGCATGTAGCCATGCCTGGCTCTATTAGGGGAGCTGACACCCAGTCTTCAGAGATGAAGGACCAGCCATCATATGTATAAACAAGGCAAAGTTCAGTAACCCGCTGATAGGGCAATCTCTATTTCTTTTCCTGCATTAACACCAAGTTAATTTTATGCAGCAATGTTTTGCCTTTGTATTTATGAAGTCTGTGAAAATCCTACTGAGTACAACTGATATTGCAAGTAGGAGATAAAAGTGGAAATAATAATAATAGCTGACATTTATATGGCACTTCATAAAAGTTGAATAGCAGATGTGAAACCAAGAATAAGTAAGACAGACCAGAAGGACCTGCTGTCTAGATCCTCCCGAAGGGCTCCCAGTGCTATTAATTAAGGTTTGCAGAGTACTTTACAGACATTATCTCATTTGATCCTCACAGCAACCCAGTGAGGTAGCTGCTATTACTATCCTCATTTTATAAATGAAATTTGGGCTCAGGAAAGTTATCTTGCCTGTGGCCACATAGCTAGTAACTGCCTATAGCTGAATTCAAACCCCGATCTTCATCCTAGTTCAGCACTATTTCTACTAAAAATAGAAAAAGGGGGGTAGTGATTTTAGGTTCCCCCTAAAATCCAGGGTTTCCAATTTAAGGTCCTGGGATTCAGGACTCTGCTTTTATAGCAAAGATATTCTATATAACACATGTTTTATGACCATTAAGATGTGGAAATAAAGAGCAAGGAAGTACATTATATCTTTCTATATTTATCTATCTATACCTATTTTTTCAATACATCTATATCTATATCTACATTTGTCTGTATCTACCCATCTGTCTCCATCTATCTATATTTCTATCTTTCTGGCTGATGCAACAGGGATAGAAGTTCACTGTCTAGTAAGGGGAAGATCACAGTAAAAGGCTGCTTTTATCTCTTAGAACACAAAAACTCAGCAGACTTCAGTCAATAAACATATCTTGAAAAGTTTTTTCAGATACTGATCAATAGAGACCTTTTCTGAATGAAAACTTTTCAAATCTGCCTATTATATCATTGTCATATGTAGAATATATATTTAACAATAAGCTCAACTTAGATTTTTTTTTAAAAACAATTGGGAAATGTCCAAGATCCTTTCAACATATTTATCTATATGGAAACAAAACTACTATTGAATTCAGGATTTTAAATTGAAGGAAGTCTGTTCATTAACAATCAAATTATATTACTGCCTACAGAGAAGGTGGCTTATATATACAAACATACATAGAGATATTTTACTAGAAATTATGATTTAATTTTAAATTGATATTTAACTTGTTACTTAGTAGTTTTTTGTTTTTTTTTTTTACCATTCATCACTATTTATTATTACTACAACACCATAGGGATACACAGCTCTTAAAAGTTGAGCAGCAGATGTGAAATCAAGAATATGTAAGACAGCCCAGAAGGGCCTGCTATCTAGATTCTACATAGGGGCTCCCAGTGCTATTAATTATTTATCCACTCTTGAATGTTAATAAATTGGAATGTCATTTTACCCTTTATCCCCTTGATGAATTTAAACAAATGAGAGCTACAGTGAATGGTGGCCAGGCAGATAATATTAAAGGTTTGGATGGAGGAGTAAACAGAGCCAAACTTTAAAAGAAAACAATATATTTCAATTCAGCCAAGTAGCAAGAATAATTCTCTCATTTTTTTTGCTATCAAGTGCAAATGAGAAGCCCAAGCTGAAATAATTACAATGTGATTTTTAATGTGCTTATTTTCTAAAGGTAACAGGATTAAAAATTGGGTCTATGATTTCACTGCTATAGTGAAATCTTCAATGAGGAAACTCCATCTCCCTATGTAAGGCAGCAATTTCTCTGAAATTCATAATCTTAGACCAGGGATTCTGAACCTTTTTTTTTTAATTCAGAAAATTTTATTTAATTAATTTAGAAAATTTTTCCATGGTTACAAGAATCATGTTCTTTCTCTCCCTCCCTCCAACCCCCTCCTGTAGCTGAAGTGCAATTTCACTGGGTTTTACATGTGTCATTGATCAAGACTTATTTCTATATTATTGATATTTGCATTAGGGTGATAGTCTACATTCCCAATCATATCCCCATCAACCCATGTGATCAAGTAGTTGTTTTTCTTCTGTGTTTCTACTCCCACAGTTCTTTCTCTGAATGTGGATAGCTTCTTTCTCATAAGTCCCTCAGAATTGTCCTGGATCATTGCATTGCTGCTAGTAGAGGAGTTCATTACATTCAATTTTACCACAGTGTATCCTTCTCTATATATAAGGTTCTCCTGGTTCTGCTCTTTTCACTCTGCATCAGTTCCTGGAGGTCATTCCAGTTCACATGGAATTCTTCCAGTTCATTATTCCATTGAGCACAATAGTATTCCACCACCATCAGATACCACAATTTGTTCAGCCATTCCCCAATTGAAGAGCATCCCCTCGTTTTCCAATTTTTTGCCACCACAAAGAGTGTGGCTATAAATATTTTTGTACAAGTCTTTTTCTTTATGATCTCTTTGGGGTATAAACCCAGCAATGGTATGACTGGATCAAAGGGCAGACAGTCTTTTAAAGCCCTTTGGGCATAGTTCCAAATTGCCCTCCAGAATGGTTGGATCAATTCACATCTTAACCAGCAATGCATTAATGTCCCAATTTTGCCACATCCCCTCCAACATTCATTACTTCCCTTTGCTGTCATATTGGCCAATCTGCCAGGTGTGAGGTGGTACCTCAGAGTTGTTTTGATTTACATTTATTTAATTATAAGAGATTTAGAATACTTGTTAATGTGCTTATTGTCTTGATTTCTTAATCTGAAAATTGCCTATTCATGTCTCTTGCCCATTTATCAATTGGGGATTTCTTAACCTTTTTTATGTGTCAAAGACTCCTATAAAGCCTATATGCCCCCCTTCTCAGAATCATATTTTTAAATTGATATTAAAATAAGGATGTAACTTTTTTTCTCATCCAGGTTGAAGAACCTCCTGAAATCTAACTAATCAGTGCTCTATTCTAAGAAGACATGGGTTTAAATCCTAAACTCAACCAAAAGCTGTGTGACCCTGAGCTTTTATTTATTTACTTTTATTTATATTATTATATTATATATTATTATACTTTTTATTATCTCTTTTTACAGATGAGTCCAAAAGAGATAATTAAAAGTATAATAATAAAATACGGTTTTGAGGATCAAATGAGATAAAATATATAAGGTGCTTTATAAATATTAAAGCAATAGATAAGTGATTGTTATTATAAGGAAACAGGCTCATTAAAGTTAGCTGACGATGTCATAAGGCATTCCATTTCACAAGGTCATAGACCTAGAGCTTAATGGGACCTTGTAGGTTATCTACACAATACTGCAGACCTGAGCATTAGCTCAGTCCCTGTTTAGCTTGTGACTTATGTGTCCCAATGTGTAAACAACCATATTGACTTAATTATTTTAAGCCTTATAGTTTTTTATGTTTTACTGCCATTTTATTGCTATTCATTCATTTCACATCCATTTAAGGGCCCAATGTGTGCAAATCACTGTGCAGAACTCTGGGATAATAGGAAATATAGGTAAGACATTATCTCTGCCCTTAAATAGATTTTTAGTCAAGTAAAAAATGACAAGATGCACACAGGTCTTCAGTATCTGAAACTAGAGTAAAGGCCCCAAATATCCCAATGTAGTTAAAGATCATCAAAGTAGTTGAATAAAGACCCATTTATTAATTCAAACTAGTCAAAACTCACTGCTCAAATACACCATGTGGATTATCAATCGGGATCTTCCTTCCAAGAATGTACATGATAAATCCATTCATGTCTGCTCATCCTATAAGCCTCTTATCCATGTTCTTTTTCAGGTTTCCCACAGGAAGTCCACCCATAATGCTGAAGGCTTTTTTTATTTCTCCTGACAAATTCTGAGGGCTCTCAGAATAGCTGTCTCTCATCCCTCATCATCATCACCTGACTAGCCTATCTTCTTTTTCCATCAAACATTTCCTGGTAGTGTCTTTTATTCTTGTTCCTCAGGGTTCCTCACAGGTTACATGTGGCAGCAGGCTTATACCCACCATGTTTTTTTAAATTAAGTATAAACATAAGCTGTTGTTGTTGTTTTTTCAAATTTCAGAAAGATCATTTGGGTCTTCATTCTTATTATGACTGAAAATAAATCTGCTCATAGATTTTTGAGACTATAAGATCCAGGATATTCTCTCTAATCTGGGGAAGAAATCATCTTTACATTCAGGGGTTGGAGGTGCCAATTTGGGAAGCAGTGTCCAGGGACAGGGCAGATATTATCTCTATTTTTAGGCTTCTAGGTGGTAGAGCAGATAGAGCACTGGATTTATAGTCAGAAAGAACCAGGTTCAAATCCTACCTCAGATACTAGCTGTGTGATCCTAGAGTAGTCCTCTTACCAACAAAAGACCAATATAAGAGATATCAACAAGCATTATATTTCACAGGATCAGAGATCTAGAGATAAAAGAGACCTCACAAGCCATCTAGTCCAACCCCTTTATTTTACACATGGGAAACCTGAGGCTTAGAATAGTGATTTATCCAAGGCAGTATGTATTTAAATACCAAATGAGCGATACAGATAATGAATACTATCAATGAGAGAGATGATGATGATGACGACGACGATGATGATGATGATGAGACAACGACTTGCTATGATCAAGGAAAACTAAATGAATGAAGTTGAAACTGAGCTGGGTCTTGATGGAAAGGTAGAAATTGGACAGGTATAAAGTAGGTTGGTCACTACAAGCATCTGGGCAGAAGCAAAATCCAAAGAAGCAAATATAAGCATGGCAAATTTAGGGATCCAAAGCAGAGTAAACAGTGATAGGGTCAAAAACATAGATTAGTTAGAATCATATTGCAGAGAGCTAGACTAAGAAGTATAATACTGATCCAGTATATCCTAGAGAGTCATTGAAAGTCTTTGAATGACATTCTAAATAACATAAAAAAACTCACTTTTGGAACATGAATCTGAAAGTAGTATGAGTCAGAAGTTTTGGCCATATACACTACAAATATTTCACATTGCCCAGAGAATAAGTGGTTTTATGTGGTTTCAAAAGGAAAGATAGGTTTGTGTACGCAATTCTGATAAGAACACACAGAGAGAAGATGCAGAAAGACTAGACAGGATCTTTACTAACTATTGGTGTTTTACTCAAGGGAGCTTCAGATATTAATATTTGATAATGCCTCTTAAATTCAATATTTTTCCCTTTCATCTTTTTATTTTTGCTACTGAAGAGTGAGGCATATTTAGCTATCTTTGAGTACCTTTGTACTTTATGAGACTTTGAGATCTCAATCAGAAATTTATCCTGAGTATAGTACCAGGTCTAATAAATTATTATAAAGTACTTTGCAAACACAAAATCCTACATAAACCATAATAACAATAGTACTGCTAATAATAAGGTTGACTGAAGGCTATAATATGCTAACAAGGATCTTTGAAGGTGTTTACTATCTAGTAATTCAAGCTCTGCTGGATATAGTGACCATGCCCTTAGACCTTAGACAGAACTGAGAACCTATCTCAACTGAATAGCTCATGTGAGTCACCTTACAATTATAGGAGCCACCTGAAAGCACATACAGATGATTTAGAAATATTTATCACTAAAAATGTAACATTAAGATTCCCCGTTTTTTTACTTCTCCGCTCTCCTAAATTGCTCTTAATAAGAACTCAATGAAACTCAAATTCATTTTATTCAAAAATAATTTTATTATGTTTTAATATCCCTTTAATCCTCGGTTATTTCCAAACTACTAGTTTTTTAACTTTAACCAACTAAATTTCTTAAGAAGTTTCATATAATGGCTAAATATTGGTACATGTATATGCCACCTTTGGAACTTACTTGAAAAACAAAAGGCTTACTCAGGAGCTGAAGGATCTGGGTTAAATTCAGATTCTACTACTAACTAGCTATGGGATCAGGGCAAGTCACTGAAACTGCCCATTCTCAATTTTTCTCATCTGTAAAATAAAGGAATTAAACTAGAATCAAAGGTCTGTGGGCCCCCAAAGGGAGATCAAAACTTCCAGCCAGAACCAGAGTGAAGGGTATTTGGGAAATGTTTAACAAAATAAACAAAAACACAATACATCATTGTTGTTGATTAGCTGAGTCCAACTCCTCATAATCTTGGGGATAATATTTCTGTGGATGGGTTGGGTATTTTTGTTTGTTTTTTGGCAAAGATACTGGAGAAGTTTGCCATTTTGTTCTCCAGTGGATTAAGGCTGAGGTCAAATGCCACCCAGGGACACAGACCTAGTATTTGAGGTCAAATTTGAACTCGTATCTTCTTGATTTCAGGCCTAATACTCCATCCATTGAGTATCTAGCTACCTATTATAGTACAATGTATAAGTAACAATAATTTTTGCTTTTCTAAGTCAATATGCAGCCCCAGTTTCTATCTGAGTTTGGCACCACTGAATTAGATCATGGCATCTTTCCAACTTTAAATCTATGTTAATTTTATGGTTCGACTGAATATTTTAATTGGTCACCAGAGATTTAATTTCTAAATCCCAAAATTGAATTACTAAAGTCAAATGGAATTTATGGTAGTTTATTTTACAATAGAGGGAAGATATTAAGGAAGAGAGAAAAGGGGGGAGAGAGAGAGAGAGAGAGAGAGAGAGAGAGAGAGAGAGAGAGAGAGAGAGAGAGAGAGAGAGAGAAAGCGCTCAGACTTCCTCTGACCCGGGTAGCAATTCTAAGGCCCTAGCCAGGGGAAAGGAGTTTCAAGATGATGGGCCTTTCCCAGAGGCTCACACCTCCAGGAAGGGTAAGGAAGGAAGTCAGCCTTTTCATTCACCATGGTGACCATCTAAAAAGAAAGCAGTCTGAGGTCTACAGCACAAGCTCCTCCAGGGCCGAGTTCCACAGCCAAGTCTGAGTGTCTCTCTTCACTCCAAGTCTGAGGCTCTCCTCTGTGTGTCTGTTTCCACTTTTAAAGACCTTTTTCTATTGTGTCACTTCCTCTAAATTTTATGTCTACCAATCACAGCTGATGCTCCATTCCGGGACTGCCCACTCTTTCACACCTGGGTCACAGACTTCCCATTCAATGTATGAAATGGGTGTTCACACCTTTTTGTGGTTAAAATTCAAAATGGGTAGATCTCCATACTCAACTTTAAGTACTGTGTTTACACTTTGGGGATTAAAATCTAAAAATAGATAGGGGATTACAATTTAATATTCACAGCCAAGAAAGAACTAAGTACCTTCATTGTTACAATCAGGGGAGAGTCAAATCCAATCTTAACATCTATGATCTTATGAATGAACAACTGTGATCTATGCATTTTATAATCAACTAGATATTTAAGATTCAACCCAATAATGGTGTATTAGGATGAATATTACCAACAATTTTGACACTAATTATTTTATCATCCACATATATGACCAGAAAAAGAAATGGGCTAGTCACATAGAAAGAGTAATGGACAAGCCCTATCTGTTCATTCATTCATTCAGCAAGCATAAATGCTTAAACACTTACTATGTGTCAGCTACTCTGCCAAGTGCTGGGGATAAAAACATAGGAACAAAAAAAGTCCCTGCTCTCATAGATCTTCCATACTAGTGGGTTAAACAATATGAAAATAAAAATAAATATAAAATATAGATAAGGTAGTTCAAAGAGGGAAGGGTACTCATATGGTTTTTTTAGATGGTAGTATATAAACTGAACCTCGATGAAAGCTAGGAATTCTAAAAGGAGGTAGTAAAGAGGAAGTGCATTCCAGGCATGAGGAACAGCCTGTTCAAAGGCACATAAATGGAAGTTGGAATGTAGAATACAGGAAACAGAAAGTGGGCCGGTTTGGCTGGAATGTATAGTGCATGAAAGAGAGTAATATGCAATAAGCTTGCTGGAGATGCATTATGAAAGGCTTTAAATGCTATGTTGGTCACTTGGAAAATTAAAAGTACCAGAGGAAAACTTCATGTCATTGGGTGTAAGAAAAGACATGGACTAGGATGAGATGTAGAAAGAATGGCATCTGCACCATTGGAAAGAATGTCCAAACAGTTAAGATCACAGATCCATTTAAATATGAATAAGCCATATTGACTGACATATATTAACCTCCCACTTAATTTTAACGTTTCAAACCTGGAGTTGAACCTTCCAGCAATAAATCCTATGAAATCATGATTCCTCCAATCTTTGCTTTGAGCTTCCTTCACCCTCTCCTAATTGCTGGGTCTGGGCAGACAATGACTCAGGAAGGAAGCTGATAAAAATAAATAAATAAACAAGCAAATAAACAAATAAATAAATAAATAAGGTGCTCTCCCTGGTGCTAAAAGAGATCTGTAGCTCATTTAAAAAACAAAATTCTATGCATTCCAACCATTACAGGGAGATAAAAGGTCTTCCATATAACCAGAAAATATGGTAAATAAAATTTTTGAAACAAAAAAATTAAAACACATGGTCTGACCAAAGATATTCCTTTTACAAAGTCTTGTTTATAGTGCATTAATAAGAATAATTTACATAGTCTTAAAAGTTTACAAAGGGTTTTCTTTACAACAATGATATTACTTAGGTAGTACCAATATTATTATGTCCTTTGTATGGGTGAAAAAATTGAGATGAGAAGTGCCTTGCCCATAATCATAAAGCTAGTGTCAGAGATGGGTTTTGGACCCAGGCCTCTTTATTACAAGCCCAATACTCTTACTGCCTTTCTACATTCTTTTCTTGAAATTAAAACTATTCTAGAAAAATGGGTTCAAACACAGTCACTAAACACTTGTAAGAATTGGAATAGCATATGTCACCCTTTAAGGTTGCCCTTAAGGTTAATTTAAAACTGATTTTCCATGTTCAAGGTAAGGATTAAAATGTGATGTGCCCATTTCTAGGAATGGCCTATCTATACCTGGTTTCCACCACCATCACCAAGCATTGTTCTACGGACCCTCCACTACCTAAAGATGGCCCTGGATAAAGCAAAAGAAAGCACTTTGCATGATGTGACTTTCAATGATAACAGTGGATTCTTAAGTGTTCGAAATCACTGCCTAGCCTGTTAGGGCCTATGTACTGCTCCCTCCCCTATCACTGGGGCTACCAAGTACAGAAAAGTCCCATCCTCTCCCCACATCAGTAAGAACTACTCCAGCCAGTGAGATGTTTGCAGTGTCATCCATATCGTACACGTTCTAGGTCACACTGGTGTGTACACACACATAGACACCCACAACCTTCAGTCATCCCGCATACACAGTCACAGGGAGAAAAGGGAGAAACTTAGTCCTCGGACCCTGCCAGTCAGCCAGCGCCGGCGGGGGGGGGGGGGGGGGTGGGGGGGGAAGAGGGGGGCCTCCTTGGGCCTGCCCTCCCTCCCAACTCTCCAGGAGCCTGCCCCCTGGCGCACGTGCTGGGTGACAGGCCCCCCTATAGGTTCCATACCTGCCACCGGAAGTGAGTGAGGAGGGCAGTATAGGCATTTCCTGTGACGCGGACGCCTGGACTCCATTAGGCAGCAGCTGGGGGAAGAATCAACACACCAGGGAGCGGAGCGGGCCCGAAGACAGAGGCGGCAGCTGCCTCCGCTGCCGCCGCCGCCGCCGCCGGGGCTCAGCACAGCGGCGGGCTCCCCCCTCCCCAGCAGCGGCCGCCGCCGCCGCCCCAGCGGCGCCCCCCCAAGGGAGCAACCCCCGGGCCGGGCACCCCAGCTGCCTCCGGGAGGGGGGGGACAGGGCCCAGATCCTCCTCCTCTTCCTCACCCCCCCTTGTCCCTACCCCCCCTCCCCGCTTCCCTGTCCCCTCTTCCCTCCCCCCCCTCACCCCGGCCCTCTCCCCGTCCCCCTCCTCCCCTCCTCCGCCTCGCCCCACCGGCTTCCCACCACGGCCTCTCTCGGCGAGGAAACTCTGGCCTCCGCTTCCTCCTCCTCCGACTCGGACACCGGCGGAGCCTCCCCGCCCCCGCGGAAGAAACCCCGAGCCTCGGCGGCGGAGGGAGCAGGAGAGCCCGGGGCTTCGACAGGCAGAGCAGGCCTCTCCCCCCCGTCCTCGTCGTCGTCGTCGTCGTCCTCTTCTTCCTCCACCTCCTCCTCCTCCTCCTCTTCTTCCTCCTCCTCCTCCTCCTCCGTGGTGGTAGTGGTGGGACTCCCCGCGGCTGCTGCCCCTCCTGCCGCCGCTGCCGCCCCCCACCGCAGTAGCGGCCACAGCCTGGTCAGCGGCAGCATCATGCAGGCCAACGGGGCAGGAGGAGGAGGAGGAGGAGGCGGCGGTGGCGGCGGCGGCGGCGGCGGCGGCGGAGGAGGAGGAGGTGGCGGCGGCGGCGGCGGCGGCGGTGGTGGTGGTGGTGGTGGGGGCCAGGGACAGACCCAGGAACTCGCCTGCCTCTCGGCTCAGAACGGAGAGTCGTCCCCCTCGTCGACTTCGTCCGGGGGGGATCTGGCCCATGCCAATGGGCTTCTGCCCTCTGCCCCCTCCGCCGCCAGCAACAATAGCAACAGCCTGAATGTCAATAACGGGGTTCCCGGAGGGGCGGCCTCCGCCTCGTCCGCTGTCGCCACTGTCGCCTCGGCCACCACGGCCGCGTCTTCCTCGGCTGTGGCAGCCTCGGAGCTGGGCAGTAGCCTGAAGAAGAAGAAGAGACTCTCCCAGTCAGATGAGGATGTGATTAGGTTAATAGGACAGCACTTGCATGGCTTAGGGCTCAAGTAAGTATTCCTTGAAGAGAGCCGGTGATTGGGGGGGGGGGGGGGTGTCGAGGTTGGGAAAGGCTGGAGAGAAAGGACCGAGAACGGGTGACATCGACGGACAACCCTCTAATGTATTCATGCCTAGGGAGACTCCTGGTCAGACAGACAGACCCCGGGAGAATCAGACGGATAGACTGGAGAACTGGCAAATTAGGATTAGCCGAGCCAGGCCTTGAATTCCCCCCAGCTTTCCTCTCCCCCTCCCCCACCACAAACTAGCCCCATTGGAACTTAATTATCAGTCGGTAAAGACAGATGTATTAAAATGTTGGGGGAGGGGTGGGCCAAATCTGGTGGAAATAATGAATCTTGGAGGATTTGGCCTTTGGAGTATATTTTAGACATCTGTGTTGTGTGCCCAGGGAGAATCTCCTTTAGTGGACAAGATCATAGCATGGTTACCAATCAGAAAAACTGGATACTCACAAATGTTTGGGTTATTGAGGGACTGGGGTGGGGGTGGTTTAGAAGGGTGTACAGCTGGTGCTTATGGTCAATTGGAAAGAAGAGTTGCTGAGGAAATCAAACAGGAATAATGGCGCAGAGGAGACATGTTTGTGTCATTTGTGAAGCTTTGTGTGTTCAGGACACAGGCCACAGGCCACAAACTACTGTCAAATCCTGATTAATATCAGGAAGATAGATAAGTGTTTGGGAAGGGATATCTGATCTGACCACTTGTTTTCTAACCTAAGTGACTTGGTCCACCCCAGAGAGATTGGGTGAAGGGGCTAACCTTGGCCACTGAGAGCGATCAGTTTGTTTACACATCAATAAAGGAAAAACCCTGGGAGTGGGGGAAGGGTTCTTCTAGAGACTGAAAGCTATTGAGAATGTTGGAGGAGGTGGAAGGGGCAGGACCTAAATGAGACTAAGAGAAAACAACAACAACCCCCCCCCCCCCAAAAAAAAAACCACCTCCAACAGTCAGAGTTTCCTGGCTGGAAATCTTAGATTAAAACAAGCCTTTGTGCTAATCACCATGTAGTTTTTGATTTGTAGATTTGTTTGAGGAAGAAATAAGAACTTTTCTTAAGTGACATAAGTGCATCTACACAAACCCTATTTGGAGGTCAACAGTTTTTGCTTAGAGATTAATAGAAGGAGGGTGGGGGAACATTAAAACAAGAAAATGTGAAGCTAATAAATTAGGACTTTGAAATAACCGAACATACCAAAGAAATAGACCACATATGAAAAACCAACAACCATACTTAACTCCTCCCCTAACCCCCAAAAGGAACTGTTTGCTATAAGAGATTTAACATACTCTGATAAAGATGGAATTGGTGATAATAATGAGCTTAATAAATGTAAAATGTATTACTGAAATCAGGCAAGCTGACAGCAGAGGGAGAAAATAACTCGTGACTCTTTGGAGCCTACAGCATAGTAAATTTGCTATTTTTAGTGTAGAAAGGTGGGGGTGATTTTGTTTTGCTTTTAATTTTTTTTTAAATAAATTGGCCTCTTAAAGTGTTGATGCAAATACAAGATTTGAATGTATTTGAGGATTTTAATAGTCTAGCCATCACTAAAATCACCCTTAGTATAGTAATTTTATTTAAAGTAGTCATCTATATTGGCAATTTCCTACTTTTCTCGATGGCCACTTGATTGCAACAAATGTTATATATTTCTAACTTTTCTTGTCTTAATGTATTAATATTGTAAGTGGCAAAACTAGGGGAAATTACCTGTTTTGAAGCTACATACAAGTTTTTTAATCTATTACCCCAATATGGATATAGGAGATTGCTCCAGGGTGTGTAAGGATTTTTTTTCTAATGTCACTTTATAACTTAAAAAATTAAATTAGCTCTTTTGGGGGGGGAGGGGGAATCACACTGTTGCATAGGTATTGGTATATTTGGAAAAGTAAAACCCTGAAGTTGGTCAGGTCTTTTTACACTGTATCTCTCCTGCAGCCAGACAGTTGATCTCCTCATGCAAGAGTCAGGATGTCGTTTAGAACATCCTTCTGCTACCAAATTCCGAAATCATGTCATGGAAGGAGACTGGGATAAGGTAAAGTAGGGCATATGGAAATGTATAACTGGTGTTAAAATTACACATCTGATGTGCAAATCATAACACTTTTGTTTTTCTCTCTTTTATATCAATTTTTGCAGGCGGAAAACGACCTGAATGAACTTAAGTCTTTAGTGCATTCTCCTCATGCTATTGTGGTAAGAGGCGCACTTGAAATCTCTCAAACGTTGTTGGGAATAATTGTGGTAAATACACTTTTGTTCTTAGTTCTGCATTTGTGCTTATTTTACTAAGCAGAATGGTCTCAGTAATAACTTAGGGCATCTGCCACCTTTTGTCTTTGTATCTAGAGTGCCTAGAACAGTGCCTGGCACAGGCATTTAATAAATGCTTATGGAATTGAATTGGAACAGGAAATGTCCTTTAGATCATCAAGTATGGTCCCCATATCTTTGTAGATGTCTAGAATGATTTGCCTACAACTATATTGTATATATTAAAGTTTTAGACTGGTCAGTCTTGATTGTATTATAAAATATTTCCCCCCCTAAAGCTTACCTAGAAAATATCTTTGAATTATGTTGATATTTTTGCCCTACATACAAAGATTTTGCCAAAGTAGTCAAATTTTTCAGCATTTATGCTAAAAGATTTTAAACTACCATTTCATTTGTTTTAGATATACAAAGTCAAGTAAGACAGGAAGATTTTTATTTTAATATTTAAAGACTTAATATTGATTATTATCATGTGATTCCTTTGAGGAAAAAAAAAGCATAGGTAGGATAGATTAAATAAGGAAGTTTTGTCCCTTTTTTTAGCTTTTGTTTTAGAGAAATATTAAGTGTATTCAAACCAACTATTGGGATATGATCACCATGTTCCCTTCAAGTCCTGTAAATTGTGTGACTTTACCATGTTAAAAGTTGGAGATTTTTCTGAGAGTCATCTGGTGATTTTGGTGCAGATTTGAATATTAATGCTTTATTTGTTCTTTCTGACACAAGATCAAATTGGAGGTTGAGACCATTTTCAGAAGTGGTCATCTATTTTTAATATCTATTAAAATTATTAGGCATTAATTCTTAAGTAGGTGTTTTAGGAAGGGAGAAAGGCTGTTTTTTGAAGTGCCTGTGGTTATAAACAAAAAAGAATCAGCTGGTGGCTGCTTGCTTTAGACTTCTGGCTGATTCATTTGTTGTCAAAAGCAGTTTCCTGTCCAGTGGAGGAGGGGGACAGAAAAGAACAGGAAGCAGGGAAAACAGCTGTTTGTTAAACATTAGTAAGTGAAGATTGTTATTTTTATTTAAATTGGGTCAGTTTTTAACTTCTTTGGCCTATTAACCTAATAGATTTGTTGTATTTTGAATTTAAATAAATGTAATAATAATAATGAGAGAGCTATACTAGAGAATGGTTCTGAAATTAGTGGTTTAAAAGTATTTATAAAAATCTATTTCCTGTTGCTTTGTGGATTTTTTTTTAAAATAAAAAGGGACTATCATTTAAGAAAATACAAGGTCTTATATCTTAAAACAAGTTATGATTGCTTCCAAAGTTTTGTATCTGGGGCTCCAAAATTTAAAAAAAAAAAAGGTTTTTTTAATAATAACAATTTGTGATTTGAATTTTTAAGCAATGAAAGATAAGCCTAATAGGCAAGTTATTGACCTAAAAAAATAACTTTTGATTCCTTGACATTTGACAAGTAGAATTATGGATTGTTAAGTCTAGAATACATATATAATCAGTTCAACTTTTTAAATTGTCATTCACCTAACAAGTACAGTTTATTTTCCTTACTCCCAAGATGGAAGGATAAAAAAGTTAATAATATTTCTTGCATTAATGATGAGGTTTTAGAATTTAGATTTCAAGTCTTTTAAAACTGAAATTGTGGATTTTGAGAACAGTTTAGTGACTTTCAGACTAACTTTAGCAAGAAAAAGTTAATGAGCTTTAAATGTAGATTTTTTTTAATTAAGCCTAATAACTTCATATATCCAATTGATGTTTTATCTCAAAAAAATCTCAGTTACAACATTTGGTTTTTATTCTCTCAGTCCTGATCCAATAGCCTTTTAGTTTGACTTCAGATCTGTCTAGGCTTGTTTGAAAGTTTGACATGAGGAAATTTGAAGGTAGTAACTTAGAAGATATTTATCAAATTTAAAAGGTTGACTCTTAAATGTAAACTTTAAACAATGCTGTAGATGGATCGTGTTTTACACATAGATACTTAATGAACATTTATTTTGAATTCTATATAAAAATTCTGTAGCAGTTTGGCTTCACTGTTGAGTTTTATAGAAGAAAAGGCTCCAGTTCATGAGGCATTCTATCTAGTTCAGTTGTTCTGTGTGATGTGGAGGAAAGCATCTGCTCATTTATCCTACCTCTCTGCCTGTTTCATGGTATCTTATACTGCTTCCCTCCACCCCAAATAACTCAGTCCTACATCTCATCTTTAACAAAACATTCCCACTAGAAACTATAATCATACTGATTAAATCCATTTTATTGTCTCCAGTGTTGTGTGTCAGATATAGCTGCAGCATTAGAACTTCATGAAAATCCAGTGTACCAGAGAATTAAGCTTTTAGTATAACTGTAGGCATTAATAAATTTTTCACTGAGTACTTAAGTTCTGTTTTTGAAACCTTTGCTCTTTGAGGCTTTACTGCCACAATCAACTCTTGGAGTTTTTACTTTAAATCCTCTTACCCCTCAAATGTTATATTGGTGGTTGTCTCACTTGTTACCATTTGAGTTTTGTAATAATTGTAGGCATACTAAGGAACTTATCTAAATAGATTGTATTTGGGGTACAAAAATCCCAAAATTTTCTTGCACAAATTGAAAGTATCACATTTTCAAATTTTCTTTTAAAATATGTATTATTCAAACAGCTTGAAAAGGTGTCTTGTAACACTAGATTTTCCTACTGACTTGATTAATTAGATATTAATTAGACTAAAGGTAGAATTTGCTGGACTGAAATGGTATATTACATTCTTCCTTGTACAAATATTATTAGAAGTTTGATCTGATCAGTGTGAATAGAAATTAAAAAGATAAGATTATAAGGAATAGAACTATAACTTTGAAAAAAATGGAGACCTTCCTACTTTAGTGAGCTTCAGTTTGACCTATTCAGAATCTACTAGTCTACATTATCTTAAAAACCATTCTGAGAAAGAGTTTAGAATAGGGACTGGATCTGCAGCTTCATTGCTATAGGAAATTCCCTCTTCGATTGCACAGAGGCACCTTCTCTGCAGCTCAGAATCTTGGGCAGTTGCCTGGAACAGTGGGAGGTTAAGTGACTTATCAAAAGTAGGACTTGGACTCAGGTGGGCCTGGTTTCAAGGCCAGCTCAGTATCTACTATGCCATCGATTGGAATGCTACATCATAGGACTTGAATCTTACACTTGAGTCATTTTATATGAGTGTTTGAAATGTGCTGGTGGTGTAATTCTTAAATCATAATATTAGTTCTCCTTTATAATCTCCCTAATTTGCCATCTCTATATATAAATGCTTCTATTGGACATTTTTTTAGAAAATATATATTTTTTACTCAAATACTTGAAGAATTAAACAAGTTTGTAAAGAAAGCATATATTTAAAATGTCTTGCTGTGCCTAGCCAATAGCACATTACTAGAGTTGCTATGTGCAATACCATGTGTTAGGATCTGTTTCAGGACTCTTTGCACTAAATGTGGACAAAGCAACTCAGAGACAGAGATGCTTTTTTTTTTTTTCTTTAAACCCTTACCTTCCATCTTGTAATCAATACTGTGTATTGGTTCCAAGGCAGAGTGGTAAGGGCTAGGCAATGTGGGTTAAATGACTCGCCCAGGGTCACACAGATGGGAAGTGCCTGAGACCAGATTTGAACCTACAACCTCCCATCTCTAGGCCTGGCTCTCACTAAGCTACCTAACTGCCCCCGAGACAGAACATCTTGACCTGTTTTTATGTCTTCCCATGTATCTATAGAAAAATGTTGACAGAAGCCTCATTTGGAGTTTTACTTTTTTCCCTGCCCCACTTCTGTCAAATGAAAATTGAGTTGCAATTATACCAGCATCTCTGTGGAGAAGATCTCTCATGTTTGGGAGCAGATGAAGACTACCACTTCACTTTTAATATAATAATATAAATATGAATGCTAGGAAATGGAATATGCACATAGTGACTTTAAAAAACTAAGGTATTTCACAGAAATGCTTAGGAACTGAGAAAACTAAATGAAATCAACACAGATGATAGGAAGTTAGACATAAAGTTGAATAGAAAAATCTGGAAACAAGTATGTCTTCAACAACGAGTATTAAATAAAGGGAAATCTTCAAATAGGAGTTTGTCATACCAGTCAAACTTTTGACAATGGGATTATACATTATTTTCCCTGTTGGATTTTGGGAGGATCAAATAAGATGACATAAGTGCTTTGCTTAACAGTAAAAGTGATATAAATGATAGCTATTTTTAAAATAAATTAAAGCTTTGTTCATAAAATAGAGAAATGGAGTTTTAAAAAATCATTTATGTAAAACCTTTCAGTTTTTTGTGTCATTTTGGTATTTGAAAAGTAATTTATTAACAGATCAGTGGTACTATAGTTGTTTAATATAAAGCTTAAACTAAAGCTTAATTCATATTATTTGTACAACAGTATTTTAGTACTTTTTTCATTTTTTCATCTTATGTCAAAAGTATATTCAGTAAGTCAGACTAGCTTTTGTTTACATACTGCATAGAATTTGTAAGTGTTCTAGTTACAAAAATTTTCATGCATTTGAAAAACTAAAGTTTTCTGATTTTTTTTTTCATTATGGACTGTACATAATTAAACTACATTTTGATAGCAGTATAGTTTTATCATTTTAGAAATAAGCACTTTATTTGAAAGAGTAAACAGCTATTTTTAAGTGGATTTAAGGTTTTGTAGTCTCTAATGTCGGTAACATTTTTTTGCCCATTTTCAAAAAGCTGCATAAAGAGGCTTCTTTCAGATGATAGTCTCTTTAAAGTTGGATTTGAGGTTTAAAATACCCATTTTTATGCTAGTAAAAGTGTTTTCATGCCTTCTCAGCTTTGCCAAAAAGTGTTTTGGGGTGTTTCATTAGTAACTAATAAGCTAAAAGAGACACTTATGGTAAAGTCAACAGTACTGGCTTCATCACTTGAGAAAAATGTAAAATCTTAACACAAATTTGTGAAAAGATGAAAAAGTGATAGTCTATCCTCCTTTTTAAAAAAATAGAGACATACACCTCTGGTTTTGTTTTTGTTTTGCTTCCTCCAGAGTATTTTAAGTGTTGGAGGCAACTGCAGTCAAGATTCCAATCTTTATTTAAACCTACCTTCTGCCTTAGTAACAGTTAAGGCAGAAGGGTAAGGACTAGCTAAACAGGGTTAAATGACTTGCCTACGGTCACATGGCTAGGAAGTGTCTGAGGCCAGATTTGAACATAAGTTGTCCTGCTTTAAGATTTCCAGTGATGGAATCAGTACTTCCTGACACAATCCATCTACATTAGTACGGTTCCAATTTTTAGGAAGTTTTATGTTCTTATATAGCTGAAATCTTTTTGAGTCTTGGAAATTACACTTTACAAATAGTCTTATTAAAGTATAGGATTGAGTAAACTCCACTAGCCTTGACCTGGAAAAGGCATCTATTTTCTAGGTTCATAAGTAGGTAAGCTACTTCAACAAAGGATAAAAGTAATAGATTTTAATAAACCAACATCTTTTTTAAATCATGAAGCTTTTATGTAAAGTTTTATTTTTAAAGGGCATAGTAGAATGGTTTCTACTGTTCTGTTTAGGCACAAACATTGTCTGAAACTTCCATCAACCCTTTTCCCTGACTGCTGCTTTCTGTCATGTCAGAGGATGAAGTTTTTGCTGCTGCAGCAGAAGTACCTGGAATACCTGGAGGATGGCAAGGTCCTGGAGGCACTTCAAGTTCTACGCTGCGAATTGACGCCCTTGAAATATAATACAGAGCGAATTCATGTCCTCAGTGGGTAAGGATGTTTAGCTCATGAGATCTGCTTTGGGGGAGTCTTGTTATATAAGATTACAGTGCTATACTTTTTCTGAGTGCTTGGAGTATTTAAAAATTCTAGGATACTTTAAGAGAATTTTTATTCCCCTTGTAATGGGGCAGGGAGGTGGAGGTGTTTCTTGTCTTTGCATGTGTGTAGACCATTGCCCTCACCTGAGGAAGCTTTTCATATTAGGATAAAATTATATTAAGTGAGTGAGAGAAGATTGCCTACCAAAAATAATTTCACGTTCTTTTATAAATTTTGTGATTTGGCTTAATTTGGCCAATTCTCATTTTTTCGTTATCAGAATACAAAACAATTGCCAGAGTTCCTCGCCTTGCAGTCAATAAGTCCTTTAAGTCAGAATATCTATAAGATATAGTTACAAGTCAACATTCATGAATTTTTTAATTATATATTGAAGTTTTTCTCATTTAATTGTATTTATAGTTTGTTTTTTAAACTAAAGGAACTTTTAAAATCTATTTTTTTTTTACATTTTGAGAAAATTGAAGTTTAATGAGATTAAATGACCTGTAAAAATAACAAGTTTTAAATTGGAGTCCAGGTTTACTGATTCATAAATAGGCCTTGATTTGAATACTGAAAACTGAATATCAATTTACCAAATGAAATAAATGTAAGAAAAAATTTTAAATAAGAACATCATAAACCATCTTTCTCAGAAATTATTAATAAGTAAATTATTTTTAAAACCAAGTAACAACCATAAACCCACATTTTACAATTTGCTTCTATTTTTTTAAACTCAGTTATTTAGTTCCTTGCTTCAGTAGTTTGAGGCTGCCTGCTGAGGTACATTGGAAAATGTGCTTGTCAGCCAGAACACTTTTTCTTGCCTCCTTTTTTCTCTCCAGTGATCATAAGCACAAAGGGCATTTTCATTTGTAATCCCTTAATAATTCAAACTCTAGATGAAAGATAATGATGGTGGTTAGTTTTTGTTTTTGTTTTTTTAATTGAAGTACTTTACAAGTATGGAGTTTTGTTTTTTTTTAATGAAACTTGGCTGTTATGGAATTTGCTTTTTTATAAAGTATATAATAAATTCAAGATATAACTTTCAAAGCTTTTCTATTTGTGATATTTTTTGACTTGCCTTCTAGTAGGAGAGGGACCTACCCCTACCTTCACATCCATTTGAAAAAGAAAAAAACTCTTTGTGACAAATATGCATGATCAAACAAAACAAACTGCCACATTGGCTTTGATAGTAGTGGCAACCATTATTATTGATGCTCCAGAATAGTGGCTTGTTATATTAGGCTTAAGTCTTAGATTTTTCTTTATGTTGTTATCTTATAATATGAACTCCTAGTTCATTATTCCAGTCTACATCTGTTCAGGTATCTTCCTAGGATTCTCTAGGATTCTTTGTCATTCTTTCTTATTGAATGATAATATTCTATTGCATCACTGCTCTTTATTCCATTATAACATTAGTAAAATGCAAGTTCCTTGAGAGCAGAGACCTTTTCGTTTTTTCAGTAGCCCTTGTACCAACTAGTGCTTTGATTATATAGTAGGCATTTCATAAAATCTTATTGAACTAGATGGTTTATTTAAGAAGTCAAGACAACTCCATTGTAGCAATATAGGTTAATGTTAACCACTGATTTGTTTGCATTTCTCACTTCTAAATAATAATTTGGATATGGAAGATGTTTTTACATCTGAATTTTTATTTATCTCATAAGCACTTAAGGAAATTGAAAGATTTTAAGTTTAGTTTTAAACTTTAAATCCACCCTTTAAGTCTTACCCATTTATTATAATGGTAGCTGCTTATGCTTGTTCTTGACCTACTGCCTTCAAACAAGTCTCAGTCTCTCCTAACCTTTAAAAAACAACAAAACCTCACTAGACTCTTATCATCCTTTATCTCTCTCAGCCTAATTCCTTGAAAAAAACTGCCTCTACTTGCTTTCCTCTTGCTCCTCTTGGCTTTCATCCTTATTACTAAATTTGAAACTACTACTCTCCAAAGTTACCAGTGACCCCTTAATTGCCAGCGCTGATGGGCTTTTTCTCAATCCTTATCCTTCTTGATCTGCTTCATTTGACACTTTTAATCACCCTCTTCTTCTGTATTCTCTCCCTTTTTGTCACACTACTCTCTGGGTTCTTTTCCCTATCTTGTCTCTCACTTAACTGATTGGGCCTCCCCCCTCTCATTTCTCTGTCTCTCTCTCTCTCCTTCCCCCCCATATAAATGAACTCTTGATACAAATAATCTGGCACTTTGTTTTATTTTACTTATTATACTGTGATGGTACTGATTTTGTTTTTTAAGACATTATCATAATAATACTTTAACCAAAGAACAAAACTTGCTTTGTTGTTTGCAGATTGTGAGATTTATATGTAAATAAAGTTGGGTGAACAAAAAAAAATCTCTCATCTCAGCTCTCATGGATTTAATTAACTATCATCTTTATGTACATTGCACCAATATCTACATATTCAGTACAAACTTAATATTGCCTATTATTTCACACTGAATTTCCTTTTGACATCTTAAACTCAACATTTCTAAGACCAAACTCATTATCTTTCCCTCTAATTTTTCCCCTCTTTCAGGCTTCCCTATTTTTGTCAAAGGCATCAATCACTATTTTTCCAGTGGCTTCACTCCTTCAGTCGTTTGTCTCACATATTCATTCAATTGTCAGTTACTGTTTCTACCTTCACAAACATCTCTCTTCAATTCAGTCCCCTCTCTACTCAGGTTGCTGCCACCATATAGTTCCTCATCAGCTTCTGCCTAGATAATTTCTTCTTGCCTCAGGTCTCTCACCACTCCACACGTTATTGCCAAAGTAATTTCTCTTTAACATAACCCTGACTGACTCCAGTGGCTTCCTAATTACATTTAGAATAAAATGTAAAATCTATTTGTTTAGCACTTAAATTCTAACCCCAACTCTTCCTTTCATACTAGTTGGACATTATTCTACTTCTTGCCCTAGATAATTGAGCCAAAGTGCACATGGAGCCAAAGCTCATGGACACTCTATGTCCTGTCTCCATGCCTTTGACCTGGCTATCCTCATTGTCTAAAATATACTCTACCTTTACATCTACCTCAGAGTACTTCTCTTTATTTTTTAAAAAACCCTTACCTTCCATCTTGGAATCAACACTGTGTATCGGTTTTAAGGCAGAAGAGCAGTAAGAGCTAGGAAATGTGGGTTAAGTGACTTTCCCAGGGTCACACAACTTGGAAGTGTCTGAGGCCAGATTTGAACCCTGGACCTCCTGTCTGTGGGCTGGCTCTCAATTCACTGAGCCACCTAGCTGCCTCTTTTCTTTAAAATGCAACTCAAGCAACTATTTTCTACCTGAAGGCCTTCATGATCTCTCCAACTGCAATCTGCTAGTTCCGTCTTCTAAACTCTCTTAAGTACTATTCATATGTTGTATTTATTTCATTCTCTCTCTTTCTCACACACACGTTTTATGTCTATTTGATATGTCCCCCATTAAGATATGAGCTATGTGTTAGGATTATTTCTCTCTAAACTTGTACATTTAACCCCTACCTGGCATGTAATAGGTACTGATAGGGTAATCTGTGTCCTTGTAGTAACAAAATGTTTTATATGACCTAATATTTTCTAGATATAATTTCTTTAATTTGATTATACCCTAAAATGCTTCACTTCAAGGTCATTTCTCTTAATAAAATAGCAAGAATTAGGTCAAGGATGTACTTAAAACAAAAGGCCTTAATGTATTTTCCCAAAACTTTAGCTTTTACTATGTCAGTTTATCTAGTGAGTACTAAAGCAGCCCCTAAGCTTTGTTCCTTGAAGCTTGGAGTTGAACCTCTCTAATGGCTCACACAAAACTCATTAAAATAGACAACAATCCTGTGAACTAGATGTAGTACAAGATTTATCCCTATTTTATAGATTAGAAAACATGAAGCATTGAGAGATTGTGACCTGCTAGAGTTTTAATCTTGGTTACCTAAGTCTAAAGTGTTTTTTACTGTATCACATTGTCTAGTTAATCAAACCTTTGCTTAAAGGTCGAATACTTTAGAGATTTTCTGGGTTTGTGTTTTAATTTAGGCTAAGTTCCTTTAAAGAAAACATGTATTTTCACGGTTGTTCACAATTAACTATATGACCTAGTTACTCATTTTCCCCTCCCCTTTTCTCTGAAATAAAATTGATTGCATAGGTACTATTTTTTTATTCTTTTAATTCCCCCCAAAAAATTGGCATTAGCTAATTTTGCAGTGTCATTCATAGGTATCTGATGTGTAGCCATGCAGAAGACTTACGTGCAAAAGCAGAATGGGAAGGCAAAGGAACAGCTTCTCGATCTAAACTTTTGGACAAACTCCAGAGTAAGATTTTTAAATTTTTTATCTGATAGTTACATTTATTTCCTAAAACTAAAACTAATGTGGATTATTAAGATTTTTTTTTGTAATACAAATGATTTACCATGAGGGATGGCATGGGTTTTGTTTTATATACATGGGCTCCTTAGATCAGCATAAAACACAATTTCTGCCTCATTTTATTCCCAAGGTACAAAGATTTTAAAAAAAGTTAACTCCTCTCTCCTTCTCCACCTTTAGGCAAATGCTGCTGCTTCTTTTTTAACTCAAAAAAAAAAAATATATATATATATATAAAACAATTACTAGGAATAAATGTGTCCAGGAGAAGTTAGGTGGATCAGTGGATAGAGAGGCAGGCCTATACACAGGAGGTCTTGGGTTCAAATGTGGCCTCAGACACTTCTATTCTTTGTGACTCTGGGCAGGTCACTTAACTCCAATTGCCTAGACCTTACTGCTCTTCTGCCTTGGAACCAATACTTAGAGTATTGCTACTAAGACAAAAGGAAAGAGTTTTTAAGTTGGGAGGAGGGAAGGAATAAATGGGCCCAGTAGAATGCTTCATTCTTAATAATTTAACTTTTGTGTAAAAAGCTTTTTTCTTGCCCTCTCCAGACAAATCAAGGGTTCCCACAGCCTTTTTTCGTGAAGTTGGGAGGCCTAGGTACCAAGAATGTTTCTTGAAGCCCAAGAGAACAGCACAGTTGGGAAGGTATAGGACATTTAAGGGTTGGAGTAGAACTGGCAGCAGTGTCTGAAGTTGTGGGGCATTGGTTATTTTGTGTTAGTGTAGATTTAATACACTATCTGGAACAGTGGTAGTTTGTTGGGACCTGGAATTTATCCTTTTGATTCAATCCTCTTTGCTAGGTCTCCCAGGCATCTTAGTGGAGACTTTCTATATTTTTAAGAATAGCATTATCCCTTATTTAGTATTTATTAGCTAATATTTTTTATTAAATAGGAAAACCTAAATAAATTTTTAACTTTCTCTCCAGGTAAATTTAGTTCTTGTTTCAGTACCATTATAGACAGCCTTTGATAGTCGTGAAAACAAAATGTTTATAGATAGAAGTGTTCTAGGTGGTTTGACATAAATACTATAATGCTGATAATAATAACTGGAAATGAAAAGCCAGAGGATGTTAAGCAAGTCTCTTTTTTAAAAAAATAGGCCTTCAAGTCATTTAACCCCCATTGTCTAGCCCTTACTGCTCTTCTGCCTTGGAGCCAATACACAGTATTGACTCCAAGTCAGAAGGTAAGAGTATATTTTTTAAAATAGGCCTTTCCTGATCCTTCACCCGTTTACTAATGACCCCCCCCCCTTTATATTGTCTTATTCTGTATTATAGAAGCCGAATTATTTACATTGTCTCCCCATAAAAACATAAGCTTCTGCAGAAGCTTTTCAACTTTCGTCTTCTCAGTCTTTAGCTCTTAAGAAATAATTGACTGACTGACTGAAAATAAACTCTTTATTTTATTAAGCCTATTTGCCACCATCAGTGATGCTTCCCCCAAGGCGTTTACAGACTCTGCTACGTCAAGCTGTGGAGCTACAGAGGGATCGGTGCCTATATCACAATACCAAACTTGATAATAATCTAGATTCTGTGTCGCTGCTTATAGATCATGTTTGTAGTAGGTAAGAAAGAAAACTTTTTATTCATGTTGTGATTTATAATCTTTTTTATAAGCAGTCCCATTTTCCTTATACTGTTAGGGGATATATGAGCTGGAGTACCCTTGAAGCTATAAATTCTTTTCTGAATTGTTCTTCATTCTAACATGCAAAAAACTTAGAATGGCTATTTTTAAAATGTTCTCCATTCCCCCATCCACATTTGGCTATTAATTTCACTAATTGTCCACATTTAACTACGAAATCAAATTTTCAGAGAAGCAGTTGGCACTGTATGTTTACATTATTTTGAGGAATATTTTACTCTTAGCTAACTGTGCACATAATTTAACTTAGGGGAATGTAAAGTTGTCCTTCAGTCTGGGATTCTTTTAATTATTAGTGAAGTAGGAGCATATTTCATGACCTCTAAAGTTAAAAGTGTCATTAGAGTAGTTGACATACTGAAAAACAAATTGTGAAATCTTTCAAACCCCAGGAAGGAAATAATTTGGGGCTAGTGGACGAAGGAGAACAGCTGCAATACACATAGTCCATTTCTTTTGCCAGAGATGATTAAAGATATGATGAAAGTAGCTTGAACAGGAAGGACAAAAGTAGTAAGTTAAGTGTGAGGGCCATGGACTTCTTGTAAATGAGGAACCTACATAAGCTACTAAAATAATGGTGCAGGCAAGTACTGTGATTTAAAAGAAACATAATTTTTGCTTATTTTGTAATCAGTATCTCTACCTGGGTGCCTGGCTTTTGATTTTTTTAAAAAATCTAAGCCTTTTATTATTTCATTGGGGGGAAATCTTAAGTAGAGCATTCTAGAGAAATGTGTCTAGAGTTTTTCAGTCAGACTGCCCAAATGTAAATGTTTGAGTTCAATTTGTGGGCAGTTTTTAAGCTTACTCTTTGACAATCCAAACTCTCTTCCTTGAGTTACCTTTTAAAATATGAGGATTCATGTTTTTTACATAGGGTGTTGGATAAAAAAAAAAACACATATTTTAGCCCTTGACGCTTTGGGGAAATTTGAGAAGGATACTGGTTAAAATTAGAGCAGCTATGATGCCAAAAATCTTAATTTGACTACTGGTTTCTAAATTTTTTGTTGGAGTACATAAGATGACAATTTTTGGGGAGGTTAGCTAAATCAAGAAGTGCTAATAATAATGTCAATTGTATGCTTACAGAACTATGAGCAAAAAGATTCTTTGAATTCCTATTTTGCAGGGTAAATATTTATAAAATTGACATGTGGATTCCTAAATTTGTTAGCTACTTTTCTAGGTACCTATGAAATGAAGTAAAAAACTAGCAAGGGTTTCATAACCCTGTAGGAAATTCCTTTGAAGGTTTATATAGAAAAGTTATAATTCCTACTCATAGAAATGGCTAACAGAAGGAGGGTTTTTTTCTATGAAGGTACCAAAAAAATCCCATTATTAAACTTTTTGGAGATAAAGGAGAGAATTGGGCTCCTCAAGATGGTAATTCTTATCATTTTTCCTGCTTTGCCACCCACCTGCCCCAAAAGTCAAAACACTTCAAACTCAAGGTTTATATTCTCTTCAAATCAACCCACTCTGTCTTAATATTGTTGAGTCAAAAGTTGTAATTCTGAAATTTTATGCCTTTTAAATTTGATACATTGAAGTAATCTTGATTCTATTGTTTTTAAGAGAATGTCATGCCTATGATGTCAGGGTTATTTCTATGATCATAACAACTTGTACTTTTTCTTTTGAATTGTGCCCTAATACTTATTGGACTGTCAGCTATATCAGAGTACTACTACACAGAATTAAGTATGATTATGTCATACTGGTCAGTAAAGGCCTTGGATTGAGCCCATCAGACTAAATCACTTCCAGTCCTTAGGAGGATGGTCAGGGGGAAAGGGAGGCTGTCTTCACATTTCCTGACCCATCTAATAGAGGACTTAAAAGGACACCGTTGAGGTATTAAAAATTTTTTAATCCAATTTAACTCAATTTCAAAAATTAGATCTTAAAATTGGAATGTTTTCAGTTTAATTCAGGAAACATTTGCTGAGCACCTATGTGCAAGGCGCTATGCTCTAGGGAACATGGCAGATACCAAGATAAGATATGGTCTCTTCCTCAAAAGAGCTTATGATCTAGTGAGCTCCCTTTCTATATATAGGATTGCATATAAACTAATGACATTGGATGTGCTTTTTCCTACTCATAGAAACATTGAAGATGTTTGTGAGTTGGAAGCATAAATAAGTTAAATTTTTGGCCAGTTAGCCTTGACGGTGTTTCTTTAAGTTGGCAGGTTTTTTTAACCACCATCCAATGGAAATAAATTTTCCTGCATATAGATTAAATACAATAAATAAAAATGTTAGATTTTTGATTTGCATTTTGTAAAGTAGCATTGTGTGCATATTATAGAAATGTTTTGCTTATAATTTATCAAGTGAATTATTTAATACATATTGGTGGTATTGATATATTCAAAAGTAAATGTGTATAAACTTGTTTTAGAGGCTATGTATAGGTAATATTTCATAAGTCCTCATTTAGGGAAATTAATATTTAAGATAATCACTCCTTGAACAACACTTCAGTAACAGGCATTCCAATAAAAATAATATCTATGACAGACTGGTTTGTGCCCTATAATTTTATGAATCAGTCCTTTAATAAAGGTATTCTGCCACTCTTAATTTAAATTCATCTTTGCATTAATTATTGACTATTATGGTGAATCATATGCCTAAGGAACGTGTGTATTGTGCATTGCTAGATGTCGGTTTTTAACTATTGTGACTCTAAAATTAGGAAAAGTAAATTTCAACTCTAAAGTTTCAAGTAACTTCTAGAGAAGTTTTCATTGTTTGAAGGATAACTTTGATATTGGTATGGCAATAGTCAAACCTTTCTGCCCTTGTAAATTGCACCTGTTCATATAGAGAATTATTTTTGTGGGTTTTTTTTTTAATTCATTTAGTTTTGCAGGCAAAGTTAAGCCTTCAAATATTTCTTTTTCTAGGGTGAGTTACAGTTTATAACAAATAATAAAAATAAAAATGCCGATTCTATTTATTGTAAATAATCCATAG
Organism: Monodelphis domestica; assembly: GCF_027887165.1. Lineage (NCBI taxonomy): Eukaryota > Metazoa > Chordata > Mammalia > Didelphimorphia > Didelphidae > Monodelphis > Monodelphis domestica. The sequence continues at coordinate 134,789,267 of NC_077228.1, read as the reverse complement.
ACTAGAAAAATATTTTTTAAAATTATTTGATGTCATTTTTAAAATAATTTTTTTGAGGCAAATTTTCAAACCATCTAGATCTAGTAATCTAGAAGTGATCACAAAAAAAATATGAAAAACACATGATCCTACAACTGGGATTTTGCTATAAACAAAGAAGCCTTCCTAAATTGAAGGACATTTAGCCAAGCTAATTTTCTAGATTCCTTGATAGTTAAAATTTAGCCAGAGGAAGAATGACTTTTTCTTTGAAAGTCTTGCTTTTGTGTGTCTAGTTTTAACTGATGCTTTGTAATCACTTCAACAAGGTTCACATAGTTCTAGGAACATTTAACAGGGCAGACCCTGTTTGTAATGGTAGTTGAAGTTAGTGCTTTTCACTTTACAGAGCTACAATAATTTGGATGGTGTATATTGTATTTGACCAGGGCAAGAGCTAGAGGATTGGATTGAAGGTTTTGTTTCTGGCCCGAGACTATTTCATATTTGTGTTTAACTTGCTCATTATATAAAATGTAAATGTTGTTCAGTACCACCTCATAAAGTTATTATAACATTGAATCTTTAATTCCAATTGACATAAAGGCTCTAAACTAATCACTACTGGTATGAATTAATTCTGGAAAGACCAAAACTAATTCTGAATAGATGCATAAAATTTTTTATCATTTTTTTAAAGAAAATGATGAAGTAAAATTTCAATTACTAATTTTTTCCAAAGATATGTTTAGAATATATATTTTTTACTCAACTTGCAATTGAGAGCTTTCTACAAAGCAATTGAGAGACATGTCTACATAACTTAAAAACACATAAATTATTATAAGAAACTTCATTATAGTTTATCTTGATTAATTAATTTATTTTATTTTATTTTTAGGAAACAATTCCCATGTTATACACAACAAATACTTACAGAACACTGTAATGAAGTGTGGTTCTGTAAGTTTTCTAACGATGGCACTAAACTAGCAACAGGATCAAAGGATACAACTGTTATTATATGGCAAGTTGATCCAGTAAGTATTCTCCTATGAATAGCTTTATTAGATTTTGTTTAATTAAAAACCGTAACAAGTTTTTTATTTATATTGTATATGTACATATACATATACATATATATATAGTAGATCTTGTTTCCGTTTTATACATTATACTCCAACAATATTGCTTTTTGTATTTTACCTCTCTAAGATTATGCCTCTTGGTATTACCTTTCTTTTGTTATTAACATTTAAAGTTCAGTTATATCTACCATCTAAATCCAGTGTCCAGTTGTTGTAAATGATAGCTTTTATAAAATCCTTTAATTCATTAACTTTCTGCTTACCACTAATTGCCATTGTAGAATATGCAGTACTAGTTATGTTGTTATTATCACATATTATACATTATATATATACATGAAATGTCTGGGCAAAACCATTTTGTGTTTCATTTGCATTATCTTTGCTCTCTGTAGAATCAATTTTTTTTCCTTATTACCAAATGAACTTTCTGGAGATTTTTCTTTAGTTATACAATTTTATGACTTTAAACTTCAATTAGCCAATCATACTTAATGCCCAATTGAATTCACCAAGTGGATTTAAGAGAGAATGGGGTGGGGGTAACCCAATACAGGGGAAGAGGAGAAAGAGAAAATAGTGAACTTATAATAGAGAATTTGAGGACATTAGCATTGAAACAGTGAAGACTAGAAGAGCTGATGAGAAAACTTCAAAGAAGAAAAAAAGAGAATTCTCCAAAGAGAGAATCAGGATCTGAGACTCATAAAATCCAAGGAAGTATCCAGAAAAAGGAAGAGTTTCTAGGATAGAATGATCAAGAAATGTAAAAAATGCTAATAGAATAAAAATTTTTAAATTTGACTACAATTAAGTCATTCATTAATTTTATATTGTTATATATCAGCATATAAATATTATGAACATATTTATATTAAAATAAACTTCTATTTTTATATTGTGATTTCACAATAGAAATGATGTCAAGAATGACTAAATGAAGCAAGATTTGACTAAGAGGTCAAGAATAAAATTGAGAAAGAACTAGCAGGTCATAGTTTCAAAGGGCAAGAAATAAACAGCATGTTTGATTTTTAACTATTAATGAGAAGAAAAAAATGGGGCAGTAGCTATAAAAGTGTGTGGGGAAACAGAAGCAGAAATGTGAAATTGAATAGAGAGGTAACTGGGAGTCTTTGGCAGTGGTGAAAGCTTAGAAGGATAGATGCAAATGCATCTAAAAGGGCTTATGAACAGTATACAAGAGGGAAGGGAGCTTTAGGAAAAGTAGGTGGAACAAATTAGTTTCCAAGGGTTTGTACCAAATGTCTAGTGAACAAATAGGGAATGTGATTAAGAGGACTGTTGTTGTTTTAACCTTGAATCAAGAGGAGATATGTGTTAATGGCATGGAGAATAGAAGTAAATGAAGTTGCTGCAGAACTGAGTATCGTTTTAAAGGGAAGCGCAGATCTGGAACTGATTGACATTTTTTCCCCATCTGAACAGTGTAATATTAAAGATCATGATGTGTATCATGTCCTTTTAACAGTGTACTCTTAAGGCATAGGTTTCACATGACCCAGAACAGTCCCAAATATGGCGTGATCAGATTAAAATGTAATTGAGAACTATTTAACCAAGTAAATAAAAATACAGGACGACATAGATAGTATTATGTACTTTTTTTTCTGAATCAATATGTGGCCTCAAGGATTTTTATTTAAAATATTAGTTGCCCCCTTTTCTACTTGAGTTTGCACCACTACTATAAGGGATTGTCTAAATTCTTTTGATGTGCAATGATTTTGATATTTTAATTAACTAATATAAGATAAGAAATTATTGTCTCTGATTTTACCTCTGATATTCCTTCTATTTATTCATCTTTAGTGAGTAAAAAGAATGGAAGGGTAGAGAGGTCTAGCATTTAAGTTCAAGATTACAGTTCTAATATTACTCTTGTCTTCCTTAATTTTATCAGTGAAATCCTTGCCCTTGCCCAGTGTTACCAAATCAACCTTACTCAAAAGACCTAGGAGTCATCAGATGCTGATAGAGCAAGGCAACCAAATGTGGTGAAAAGCTTTGTATCGTAGCTCTGCCATTTGAGCTCTCTATGAACTTGGGCAGTCACCACTCAGAGCCTCAATTTTGTTGTCTTTTAACTGGGGATAATAATACTTGAACAACCTACTTCACAGGGTGATTGTGGAAAAGATGCTACATAATGATGAATGCCATTATGATTATGATGTGGACTCAGTACCTAATGTTGTATCTCAGTGCTTCTCCTCAAATTTGTCTTTTATAACATATTGTCACTTACTGATCTGAATGGGACCTCAATTTCTTGCACAAAGTATTCATTATGGAGTTTAATAAGTTAGAGGTACAGAGGTAATCTTAAATATGTCCTCCATATCTATAACATACTTATGAAATGGTGGTGCTATTGAAATCTCAAGAATTAGATAACTGTGTGGAGATGTGTGATGTGACATGTTATTGGACAAGCCCAACATGTTGCTTAACCATAGTTTCTTGCTACACAAGAGTTTTCTTTTGGAGGTAGAAAAGAAAGTGTGGTTTTTTTCTTGGTTTTTTAAAATAAGCAAAACAATGAGGGAAACTTTACTTATGCTTATTTAGTTATACAGGCTGCCTTGCTTTGTTGAGGATGTTCTACTAGTTTAATAAATTATACCAAGATCTTTAGAGAAAGAAAAACGTATAAGAGAAGTCATTGCTTCCTTAGTTATTTTTCTGTTACTATTTAAGTCTTAGAAATAGTAGTAGTTCAGCCAACCCATGAAAAATTTTTATAAAACTTAAAGAGGTCAAAAGATAAGTGAGCATAAACACTTATCCACAGAAATTCTAGTTCAAGAAAAGTGTTACAAACTGATTTGAAGAATTTTTTTTTTCCATAAAAAATGAATTTGGGAAAAAATACTGTATTTGCTAAGGCCACATTTGTTTGCAATTTATTCAATTCAGTTGTTTCTCTTCCTGACTCCATTTGAAGGTTTTCTTGACAGAGATACTGGAGTGGTTTCCATTTCCTTCTCTAGCTCACTTTACAGATGAAAAAACTGAGGCAAAAAGAGTTAAGTGACTTGTTCAGGGGCAAGATTTGAGCCTACCCTCCCATCTCTAGGCTTGGCCCTCTTGTCCTCTGAGCTACTTACCTTCTCTAAGGCCACAAATATTTGGGTTCAGTTTGTTTTAAATGTAAATATTTAAAGTGTTAATTGTGTTACAAGTGCTGATTTTCTTCATTGTTCCATGGGTGGGGGGTTTTTCCCCAGAACCTCTGAAAATATTAACATTAGTATACAACTAACTAAACTTCCTTGCCCCTCAGCTGAACCAGAAATAGAGGAAGATAATAAATTTCTGGGTTTATATGGATCTCTTAGAATGGAAAAAGAGGTTCCACTACTTTAAACATGGCAGTATAGAAGTTCTGGAATAACTAGGAGGGGGCTGAAACTCTACTAGTTAGCATTATTTGTTTATAACCTTCTTAAGCCTGTACTTACTAGGTTTAAATTTTAGTATACTTGTGTGATATTTGGACTATTTTTTTTTCCATTAGCTTAAATGTATATCTTTCTGTTGTCTTCAGGCCCATGTTATGGAAGTATATCATTTCTATTCAGAATGTTGAAGTCAAAACACTGTTTTTAAAATTGTCTGAGTTTCCATCCATGATTTATTGATTGATAATATTGGTCCCTTATAAGTCCTTGCAATTCAAGAATCTTTGCTAAATTATGAATGTTTTTAGAATGAATGCAGGGAAAACAGCAAAGTTGGGATATGTTTTCTAACAAAATCAATCCTGTCACATTCAATTAAATTACTTTGGGCCATTATTGAGTGGAGAAACATCATTGCTTAGTTAAAGCCAATGAATATCAATTGTTTTTCTTTTGTAATGCAAATAACATTATTAATAATTAGTTTGGTACTTGATTTTGGATAACAGTCCATAAATTTAATAGACTGAAACAAATAGGCATATTTTAAATATTTATTTCACAGCATTATTGGAAGAATCAAGTAAATTTTGTGTAAAGCACTTTATAAATATCAATTATAACTAATTTTTATGTGTATGCTGGTCATACAAATAAACATGTATTTCCTTCTTAGAGGAAGTAAATGAGTTTTAAGAAAATTGTAAAATTAGTTTAAAATGTTTTGTTCTTCATCTTTCCATTCTCTTTGATATTATTTTTAAAAATATTTATAAGTGAATAGTTAGATATATTTTCTTTTAATAAGATAACCAATGTGATTCTGGTCTTATAATATGGAAAGGAATTGGAAGACTGGCATTAATGAATGTGGATAATGCAAATATGTAAACTGGAGTGAAGAAAATATGGATCTGATTTTTTTTTTTTCAAACGGCTAAAGAAGACTAATACTCTAGAGATTTTGTCTTAAACCTATAGAGCTAACTCCAGTTATATTTAATTTGATACAGCAAAATATTTGGGGTTTTTAGGATGCTGAGTTTGAGGACTCTATGAAATGTCCTAAAAGTGGGTTTCTCAGCATCTATATAAAATATTAGCTCTGAGTTAAAATGTTAATGAGATTTTTAATATAGCATACCTTGGATTGTCATTTTAATTGAACTAACCTTAAATAAATTTCCTCAGAGTTGAGGAATGTTCTCTTCCATTTATCCCTAAAACTTTTTGATCATGTTTGGAACTGTCCCATTCCTCATCTCTTACCTCTTAGCTGTGGTGCTTTCCTTCAAATCTCAATTAAAGTCCCATCCCACCTCTGCAAGAATCCTTTCCAAATCCTACTTATTGCTAGTGCTTTTCCCACTTTGGATTATCTCCATTTTATCCTGCATATATCTTGTTTGTACATCATTGTTTGCATGTTGTTGCCACCATTAATACCGTAGGCTCCTTGAGAGCAGGATCCTTCCTTGTATCCCCAGCATTTAATAAATATTAGCCAAGTGATAATTTTGGGAGTATGCCTCACTTCTTTAGTAAATGCATATTTGTTTGCTTACAATTATATGTTCATACTACTTACTAATAATCATGTGCATTTTATAGCTTAAACCAAAATATAAATGAAAAAAGAATGTGATAATGATGATATTAAGTGAGCCTAGAATTAGTAGGAAACTACAGGAGTTTGAGTAGGGGAGTGACAGTTATATGTGTGCTTTAGGAAAATCACTTTGTCAGATTGATTGAATAGGTTAGGTGAAAAACCAATTAGGAAGCCATTGCAATTTTCGATGAGAGATAGTGAAGCTGTAAACTGTGATGGTGGTTTGGGGTGTAGAGAAAAGTAGACCAGGACCAGAAATATGAAGGAAAAAAAAGATAAGATTTAGCAGTTGATCTCTTTGTGGGTTGAGATAGAATGAGTAGTCAAAAAAATGACATTGAGCTTGTGAGCATGGGTGAATGGGGTGATATCCTCAAAAGTGAAGGTGAAGTATGCAAAGGAGTGGGTTTGGAATGAAAGCTAATGTAAAAAAGTTTCTGGTGCAGACCCAATTGATCTGTTACTTAATGTTGTAGGACTGGCTCTATCCCACCTAATCAATGGAGTCATGAGCCACTGCCCTCAGCATGGAGCCAGGGGTGTGGAAAAAAAAAGGATTTTTCCAGAAGTACCTGTATAGGTACTACTGTGGAGGGCTAGTCCTTAGGTTATAACTGCCCAAGAGGGCCAACCCTAGGTCAGAAATAAGGAAAGTTGGCATAGAAAAGGAAAATTGTTGTGGTATGAGGGATAGGTTAAGTTCTAGTTAGAAACAAGGCAACACAAAGAGAATAGGGTGTGATATATATCTTCCTACCTTCTAATTGGTTAATCATGCAGTCTGGAGTCAGACCACAGACCCCATTTTGGAGAGTTCATTGCTTTTATAATTTACCCTCACTTTAACTGTCTTTCATTGACTCCCACTATTAATCTATTTATATATCGTGAGAAATCTCTTCTATTACTAGAAATATATTAAAAGAAATCTTAGAAATATGAGTTCTGTAACTGTAAAAAGCATTTTGTTGGCAAGTAGTTGACTCCGTCTAGGTTGATAGATATATCGCTTGAGCTCTGAACTTAAGTTCTGATCTGCAGTAGAACTAAAACCAATCAGGTATCTATACCAACTGCCAGTTTAGAAACAGTGGGTCAAAACTTTCAAGCTAATCATTAATGGGATCTGGCCCACAAAGACACCTAGGCAATATGAGGTGACCCAGTCACCAAAAAAAAAGAAGTAGCTACATTCTGTTAAAATGTCCAACCAGGATTTCAGATTCTCTGGATGAAACACACCTCTTTACCTAGAGGCAATAGATAAGTGGTGTAAATTGAGACTTTTTTTTTTTTAAGGCAAAGTTGGGGTAGGAATTTTTATAGCTATGTATAATTTTTTTCTATTTTTTTTTCAGTTGTAGGGGGAACTAGGAAGAATAAAAAATAAAGTTTTAGTCATTAAAAAATAAATTTGGAAGGGAGGAAAAGCATTTTGTTTATACATCTTAAAATGAATAAAAGTCAAGCAGGTTTGTCTCAGAGCATTAATCAAATATTTTGGTAGATGTTAAATAAAGGGACAAATCAAAAGAAATTACATTGATTTGAAATATTTGTCAATTTGTTTTTTTCTTTTTCAGGATACACACCAGCTAAAATTGCTTAAAACATTAGAAGGGCATGCTTATGGTGTTTCTTATATTGCGTGGAGTCCAGATGACAACTATCTTGTTGCTTGTGGCCCAGATGACTGCTCTGAGCTTTGGCTCTGGAATGTACAGGTAAGCAATAATTGCATTCTTTGTATTTGTTACAAATGTACTCTAAAGTTAATGACTGAAGGCAAGGTGAATTTTTTGCAAGAAATTTAATCCATTTAACATACATTTAGAATTTTTTTATTTCCAGATTCTCTCCCTTCTATCTTTTTACCCATTGAAAAAGGAAGCAATATGATATCACTTATGTAGAGGAAGTAGTTATCCAAAACATTTTTCGATATTGGCTGTGTTGCCACCAAAAAAAAGTAAGAAAATTTAAAAAGTATGCTTCAGCCTGCACTTGGAGTTCATTAGATCTAGCCTTTTTCATCCTGAGTCCTTTAGAAATATAATGGATCATTGTATTGATCAGAGTAGTTAAGTAAAAAGAAAATTTCAAATAGCTCTTTTAATTTTCTGTTAGGGATTCATGAGTCTATACCATAGTGCCATAAAACTGAAGAAATGCCTACTAAACATTTTTAGGGACTTTCTTTACTAAGTTTATGGTAATAATAGGATGAATTTTATAGCAATCTAAGGATACTGGAAGATTGCCTTTGCTATTATGGATATATTTAATAAATTTGGCATTAATCATAGTTTTCTACTTATGACAGTCTTAATTTTATGGCTACCATTTAATGTTATGTTCAAATTTAGCTTGATGGTACCAGATGCTCTTTTGCCCAGGTCCCAGGTAGGACTTTACCACAATTCAAGTTCTTGAATCTACTTTTCACCCTAAATAAGACATTTGCTTTTGTTTGGGTTGGGAAGTAAGCCTTAGGCATTTCTTTAAGTTCCCAAAAGGCTTCTTTGCTAGCTGGTTTGTGAGGCAAAGCTTTTTAGTTGTTATTTTTTTTTAACTGAAAGAAACATAATAGTTCTGATTGACTTTGAGGTTTTAAGATGAGAACCAATGGGGATAGACTTTTGAATCCCCTGTATTTATAAATATGTTTACTGTGGCTTCATTGAATAACTACTGGAAAGGATTTAAAAAAAAACTTAGCAGAATGAAGAATACTAGGAAATAGCTAAGGCTGAATTATATAATTGCAATTCTGATTCTAGTATTAATTTTCCTTAATGCTACAATAATTTATTTTTTAACTTAAAAATCCCAAGTTTTCATTTGGATCAATTTCCATTCAGTCAAGTGTATTTTGATATCCTGCTTGCTTTTACAGTGTATCACTTTAACTTCAGAAACTCCTTGAAAAGAAGATAATCTTTAATCAACTTACATAGAAAAACGCCTTATTCTTCAAACTGTACCTGAATATCATTTGTTGCTTTCAGTTCCTTGTATGTCCTTTAAAAAACAGAGAAAAAAGAAAAATTCTCTCAAGAAATTTTTGGTGTGTCATTATTCTACATTTAGATATCTACTCTTAAGATTAAGATCTATTTCATAATGATTTGAGCTTCAAAATTGATATCTTCTAACACCAAACTTTCCCAGAAGGAAATGGAGGAATATGTAGCTCAGGAGAAAGCTTATCAAATTAGTAAAGTGTTAAAGACCTTGGGCTGTTCTCATGCCTTATTCTGAAAAATAGCATGTCCATCTCATTGTATACACATAGCTGTTTAGGAACTTGATAGATAATAATTTCATTTTGGGAAAAAATATATCACATGAAATCTATTGTTTTGATACATAGTCATCTATAGGGGCAGCTGGGTGGCTCAGTGGATTGAGAGCCAGGCCTAGAGATGGGAGGTCAGTCGTACATTCAAATCTGGCCTCAGACACTTCCTAGCTGTGTGACCATGGGCAAATCACGTAACCCCCATTGCCTAGCCCTTACCACTCTTCTGCCTTAGAACCAATACCAAGTATGGATTCTAAGACGGAAGGTAAGGGTTTTTTAAAAAGCATCATCTGTAAAAGACACTGATATAAACCTTCATGAGGTAATTTCCTTTCAAGTAAACTTTAATTAGTATTGATGTTAAAATGATACATTTTTCTAAATGTATAGTAATGTTCTCATAAACTCCATACTCGGCATTACTTGACACTTTTTAACATATTTCCCAGGTGATTATATCTTATCCATATTTCTTTTATAGACAGGGGAGCTGAGGACAAAGATGAGCCAGTCTCATGAAGATAGTTTAACAAGTGTGGCTTGGAATCCAGATGGGAAACGCTTTGTAACTGGAGGGCAGCGTGGACAGTTCTACCAGTGTGTACGTGCTTCAGTGTTCCCTTCAAGAATCATATTTCTGTGAATGAAATTCTTAATTTAGTTATTTAGAGAAAATAGAATTTATTACCAGTATTTCAGTATTTTCTTTGCCCATACCAAGTATATGTGCAAGCCTTCCTCTTTTGAGTTTAGTAAGGTATTTGTTAAAATATGATGAACATTTTATTTTTGTGGTTACTGTAGTAGTTACTGAATTGTGTTGGAGTGAAAAGATTGCATTTTATTTTAAACTCACCAAATTTAATCTGTTGTAGTATGAATTCTTCCTTAGATAAGCCTACTTTAGCAGTAGAGTGATTTAAATTTAAGTGAAAGTAGATGAATTTGTTTTGTAAAAAGCTTTTAGATTCTTAGTATGAAGTAACATCTTTCAGTGCTCATTGGATAACAATAAAAATGATATGGAAAAAGTACAGTATTCTGCAAGTACCGAGTATTACGATTTTGAGAAAAGTTGTGTTGTACTTCAATGTTTTGGGCACAGTGCAAGGTAAAAAAAGTAAGTACTTTTGTACTTGTTGATTATTAAGAAACTTAAAAAAGATTTCACTACAGTAGAAGTCAATTAAATTGGAAGTTATCTATAATATTAAAAATGTTTTCTGTGGATTCATGACAAGTGTTTATCTTGGAATTTTAAATCTTTTAACTTCGTCTATTTAATGAAATGTTCATGAAAGTAGTACAGAGTTGATCTTGGCCCTGCAAGTATGTGAACATTTGGTAAAGATAAACCTTAAACTTTGAGGGAGCTTAATATATTCCTTTGCTAATATTGTTCATCTACTGTATCTACAAGAGGAAAAATTGACCATAATGGGCTCATGAGCCCACTTAAAACAAATTCTGTTTAATGCCATAATTCCCAATAAACGTTTAGTGAAACACATTTCCAAAAATCTCATTATGGTCAACTTCAGAGGACCAAATGTCCAGGTGTCAAAAAAAAATTTTTTTCTGTATTGATAATTCTTTAAGTAAACCCTTGCCTAAAGCTTGGAGAACTTTGTTACAGAGATTTTTGTCTTGGTTATATTTGTTTTAATGGAACTTGATCTGTGCTTAGATTCCTATGATTAAGTAGGAATACTTGGGAATAACTAGTTTGAGGTTACCATCAAAGTTGGGAATGTTTTTAAAGAATATTATTAAGAAAAACATTTACTTTTATTTTGGAAAATTGTAATGATATCCTGACCATTTGTGTCATTTATAATTCTCTCCTGATTAGGATTTAGATGGTAATCTCCTTGACTCCTGGGAAGGGGTAAGAGTGCAATGCCTTTGGTGCTTAAGTGATGGAAAGACTGTTTTGGCATCAGATACACACCAGCGAATCCGGGGCTACAACTTCGAGGACCTTACAGATAGGAACATGTAACTATTGCTTTATTTTAAACTTAGCTTCTGTACTGTGTATTGGTTGTAAGACAGAATATCAGTAAGGGCTAGGTAATAAGGGCCACAGAGCTAGGTAGGAACAATCTAAGGTCAGATTTGAACCCAGGACCTCCTGTCTCTAGGCCTGATTCTTTAATCTACTGAGCCACCTAGCTGCTCCTATTGTTTTGTTTTTTATTAAATAACAGGTGTCATGCATGGCTAAATGGTAAATAATCACCTTTGACTCAAATTCATTTTCCCCAGTCAAGCATAAAAGAGATCATGTAAGTTGCAGACAGAATTGTGCCATTTTTACCAAAAATCTGGGGGGTGGGGGTGCCTGTTTTTAGGTATTTTAAATATATTCTAATCTTTACCACACTAACTAGCACTTTTTCTGTGTGTTCTGATTATAGAGTACAAGAAGATCACCCTATTATGTCTTTTACTATTTCAAAAAATGGCCGATTAGCTTTGTTAAATGTAGCAACTCAGGTAAGTTTCCAAGATGTTTTCTTCAAATAGATTACAAATTATTTATTTTAAAACTTATATGTAACTGAGTAGAAATGGTTCTATTAAGTATTATTTAATTGTTGAATTTTCTGTTACTTAAAATAACATTAAATTTTATCACACAATAACTACTTTGCTTGTTCATAACAAATAGAAAATTTAAAATAACAGGGAAAAAATGTAAAGTAAAATAAACTTTTCGTATGGTTTCTTTTATAGGGAGTTCATTTATGGGACTTACAAGACAGAGTTTTAGTGAGAAAGTATCAAGGTGTTACACAAGGATTTTACACAATTCACTCATGTTTTGGAGGCCATAATGAAGACTTCATCGCTAGTGGCAGTGAAGGTAACAGTAGTTAAATATATGGCTAATTTACCTTTTTGTCATGTACTGAAATTGATCAAAGATACATAATTATTCAGAATATGTCTAGTGAAATAAAATGTAGTGGAAGGGATCAATAGCTGTCCTCAGAACCCTGAAGGACTTAGTTTCAAGGCTCTCCTCTGACACAGAGTGGCTTTATGCCCTGGGGGCCTTTTGGCGCCTTGATTGTCTAAACAATGGCTCCAACACTGATTCTTAAGTTAGAAAATGTCCTGACCTGCATTGGTAAGAGGGAGCTTCTTCAGATGTTCCATTTACACATGAAATCACAGGTCAGGTTTCTATCTCTTGTCTTTATTTATAATCGTAGCAGTTGTCATTCAAAGATGTAAAGCACTCTGGATGCTAAATTCTTGGCACTTACCTTGGTTATATGTATTAGGAAGGAGTGGGTTATTCTGGGTCCCTGAATCAGATTGAGTAAATCATTGTTTCATAATCCTGAGAGTCAGGTCACTTCATTAGATTGATGCTTCTTAGAACTAGGTTAAGATCTAAAAATTCCAGGTTAATTATACTTTTTACTTGGGTGAGCTCAGTTGAGCACAATTAGCTGTGATTTCGAAAAATTATCTGTCATGGCATAGCATCTGTTTTTGTTTTTAAGTCAGTAATAATTTAGATAACTTCTTCCACTTTGCATTTTAGGCCAATTGATTACAATTACATTATACTTTTTTGATTAAGCTTTCTCCTTTGCCAATTAGAATTGTCTTGGTCACTCTGTGGTCAGCCTTTCAGCTATATTATCAAATTGCTGTACTCAGAGTAAGGACACACATCAATCAAGCATTTGTTGTGCACCAGGCATTAAATGTTAATGCTAGGCATTGTACTAAAATGTTTATGATACAAAACAAAAATGCTATAAGTTAATTTCTGGGGAGTGGGGGGACTAGCAGCTAAAACCCAGAGGATAATTTATAAAGCAAATTGACACTTGAGCTGAGCTTCAGAAGAAGCTAGGGATTCTGTGAGTTGGAGACAAGGAGGGTAGGTAGTGCTTTCTAGACATAGGGGAGGAACTGTCCAAAAGCACAAAGATGAGAGAAAACTATATCTGGGACACAGCAAGTAGACCATTTGGGTGAGAATGACATAGAAATGCATCGTGGAGCCAGGTTGTGAAGAACTATTAAAATTGCCAATATTAGACTCACAAGTAATGGAGATTGCAGGAAATTCCTGAACAGGAAACTGGCATTGTCAGATCTATACTTGAAGAATATCACTTTGTTATCTCTATGGAGAATAGATGGGAAAGGGCAGAAACCAGAGGAAGGGGCCTCACTTGGGAAACTGACGTCTATGTCCAGTAAACCTAACTAGCTACCTGACTTTGAATGGCCCACAAGCTGTGAATGGTTTTTACCCTTTTGAATTAGTCTTATATTTTTTAATGCAGTTTTGGCCTGCAGGCCAAATCTAGATGAGGAAGACCTGGATTAGAGAAGAGCAGAATCAACATGCCTATGAAGGCAAAAGGAGGGGGAGGAGTAAGGGAGGTAATGACCTGAGGCAACAATAAATGGTGAGGTCTTCCACTAGTCTGAAAAGAGGGCCATGTTAAGGCAAAGAGATAATATGAAACTCTCCTGTGTGTAATATAGAAACCTTTCCTTTCTGAACCTCAGTTTCAGTTAAAACACGGATAAAACTCCTCAAACACTTAACTCGCCTCAATGATATAAGGATCAAAAATGAAAGTTTATAAACCACATCGGCCATTCTTTTTTTCTTCTTTTTTAAATTTATTTTTTTATTCTCCCAATTACATGTAATAACAATTTTCAATATGTTTTCTAAAATCTGTGTCCTTCCCTCCTTCCTGTCAGATGGTAAGTCGATCTGGGTTATACATGTATTATAAATATGCCATTCTTAGTACTGTTAGTTTTATAATAATATGTTACTTCTAATAATCTGGGGATCTACACAAATCTTAAATATCACTATGAATCAAAATTTTTAAATAGATTCAATGAATTTTTCCAAGGTGATAGAAATATAAAACATAACTATGAAAGGTAAAATTAAATTTTAAAGGCTTAACTTTTACAAATATGAAAATATTTATAAATACACAATTATAAATTTAATGTATAAAAAACATAAGTATAAATATACAAATATTTTCCCTTGTTTCTTGCCATTCCGTTAATACCAGCTCAAGCATTCAAGCATTAATTATTGTAGCTGATTATAACCCTCAGGTTAAGAGGATGCTGCTTCAAACTAAATTGTTTAGAAAAATTGGAATGAATTATATTTGCTGAATAACTTTTCCAGTAACATTCTTGCCCTAATAAAAAATACCTTATCGAACAAAACAGGTCAGGGTATCCATAAGTATTATCACATTTTTTTTAGAACCTCAACATTGGTCCTCTTTTCAGTCTAGCGAAGACCTCACCGTTTTACAAATAAAAATGGGACCCAGAGAATTGAAGCAACTTGCACAGGATTATACAGCTAATGTCACATTGACAGATTTATCCTGACATCATTATAAATGATTTTCCTTTAAGTTATATGCATGGGACAGAGATAAAATTGTCAATGATAGCTTTAGATCTTGTCATACAGTTAGGTTCAGTCATTCCTTTCTTCAACAGATATTAAAGCCTACTTCTATTTGCCAGATCTTCTCCCCTACCTAATAGAATTTATCAAGTAGAAAAGATGAAATATGCACAAATAACTGTATTGCAGATTTAAAATACAAAAGTACATTGGAAACAGTACATAAGGGAGAGAGACCTTCAAGTTGGAGGAATCAGGAAAGCCTTCATGGAAAAGATTCTTCTGCTCGGGACCTAGAAGAATGTGTAGCAGAAGTGGATTTGGGGGAAATAGACGTGTTTTCCAAGAAGAAAGAATTGTTTGAGCAAAGATAGTGAATATGGAAATGTTCAGGAAGTATACAGCCCTATCAGAGTACTAGAGAAGCACCAAGGTTTTGTGTTTTGAACATTAGAGTTCTTCTCTGTAAAAATTTATCTGACTTAATACATATAAAAGAGAACCTATGGGAGTTAGGTTGCTCAGTTAATTGGTAGCCAGGCCAGAGATAGGAGGTCTTGGGTTCAAATGTGACCTAAACATGTCCCAGCTGTGTGTGCCCCTGGGCAAGTCACTTAACCTCCATTGCCTAGCCTTAGAACCAATACAATTAATTCTAAGATGGAAGGTAAAGGTTTAATAAAACAGAATAAAGGAAGAATGTGGTCAGTTCACTTCAACAGATATTAACTAATTACAAGGCACCGTGCTAGACACTGGTGTGTCCTCAGATAATTTTAAAAGATAAATTACTAAGAAATGACCACTATGTTTGGTCATTAGACCTTTGAGAGTGCAGTTGTGGTAGATTGGAAGGTTAAATGAATCTAGGTTATGAGAGGTGGAGGAGCAAATGAATGGATGGAGAAGAAATAGTTACAGTGGTTGAGAGAAGAGATAAGATAGGTCAGGTAGCAGAACAGAGTTGATTGGTTAAGGAGAGGGTACTGAACATGTTTGTAGACAAGGAAGATCAAAAAAAGCAGGAGGAGGAGGAGGAGGCAGTAATTACCTCAGCAAAGTCTTAGAGGAGTTATAAAATGGTTTGGGGGAGAATGGAATCCAAGATTCACATGGGAAAGGTTAATCTTTTTTTAACCCTTATTTTCTGTCTTAGAATCAATATTGTGGGGGGAAGCTGGGTAGCTCAGTGGATTGAGAGCCAGGCCTAGAGACTAGAGGATCTAGGTTCAAATCTGGCCTCAGACACTTCCCAGCTGTGTGACCCTGGGCAAGTCACTTGACCCCTATTGCCTAGCCCTTACCACTCTTCTGCCTTGGAGCCAATACACAGTATTGACTCTTAAGACGGAAGGTAAGGGTTTAAAAAAAATCAATATTGTGTATTGGTTCTGTAAAAATTAAAATTAGATCTCAATAAATAAAAGTATTATATTTTAAGGGATTTATTAATGATAATTAGAAATCAAGGAATAAAGAGGATACAAAATAAAGACCACGAGCCCATGGCTGATCAGCTTGTTGAAAATCCCCATTTACCACTGCCATGTTAGCCAACAGGGCCAAAAGAGGGCAGGACCCTCCACATCCCAGCCTAATATCCCCTGTCTACAGGAAGTACGAAACAACAGGAAGTCAGTGGGCTTCTGGGAAATGTAGTTCTTTTTTTAGGGTAATAGATTTTCAATTATACGATTCCAAGACTTTGGAAGAGCTGTAAGGGGGGGTAGTTAATGGGGGTCAAGTGACTTGCCAGGGGCCACACAGCTAGGAAGTGTCTGAGGCCAGATTTGAACCTAGATCCTCTAGTCTCTAGGCCTGGCTCTCATTCCACTGAGCCACCCAGCTGCCCCCATGTTAGTCTTTGAAGTAGAGAGAGAAAAGGCAGAGGAGCTCCAGTCTGAATATTTATCATCTCTTATTTTATTGCCAGTGACTTCTTTGGGTAAGCAAATTCTCTTCTATGAATGTAGATTAGCAGCTAATCTTCAGCTTAGTTTCACAATATTATCTTAGGTTCAAAGGCGTAAAATGGCCACTGGGTCTTGTCTGTAACCTTTTTTATCTTTTCGTTCTGCAACTTCATTGCTTCCTCACTGTTGTAGGTAATTGTTGAATTATTCTTATCCACTCCAGTCTCTGTATACCTTTTTCTCCTCATAGCTGAAACATCTTTCCAAATCTCTTCCTTGACCGTTGAAACTCATCTCCTCATCTAACACTAATGGCACTTTGTGAGGCCCCAGGATATTAATATATCTCTCAACCCTGTGCCTTCCTAATTGGAAACAGAATTTCCTCTAGCCCTCTCTTCCAGTTTGAGAAAATGGCATCATAATTGTTAACTTTATTTAATCTAGTCTCAGATTTTAAATTTGTAGATATATATTGTCTATGGTTTACTTTGAGGCAATCAGGATTCAATGTATAGGATGAATCAATGAGAGAATTTGCTGGAAAAGGACACCACATTAAAATAAGCAAAGATGTAGAAGGGAAAAAAGACCCAAGGAAAAGTGAAGAACTTAAATGAAAGTTTAATGTTTTAATGTAGAAAGCAGTGAGTTAACAGAAAATTGAGGAAGGAGGAGTATGGTACTATGGTTGTAAAATAACATTTGACTTTGACAAATAATCTGCCAAGAAACCGTTTTTACACATAATTCATTTATTTTAATTTTTGGCGAATTGAGTACAGAATTATCATCCAGATTATTTTTATCATGATCTAGCCTTAGCATTATTTGGCTATATAGCACATATTGTATATCTACTCCTCCTTGATGAATATATATAACTTAAAATTAAATTTTTATTAAAATGGAACCTTGTAAAATCATTAGAAATGTTTACATTTCTCTATTATAAGTACCAGACTGTATTCTGAAACCACCAAACCATTTTATATTAAATCAAACCTCTTGAATTCCCTACTATCAAAGCATGAATACCCCAACATAGATACCTACCAACTAGATAGCTTCTTTTTCCAGTTGACTAGGTGGTCAAATTGTAGAGTACTGCTTAGTTCTAATCTCAAAAAAATTTTTTTTATTTTCTCTTTTAAAAGATATACCTGATAAGAGGTAAGAAAGGTTTATCATTTAGACAAATTGCTGATTTAGGAAGAAATTCTTAAATTCAATATGAAGTCACCAGAGTCAAATGTATATAGTAAATGGATCCACTATAAATTTGTTATCTAATCTCAACTGGTCTTTTATTGTAGTAAGGTGATCAATCTTTCCTTCTTCACTAACTAAAGCAGACTATCTTGGCAGTTTTCGTCAAAGTATGGTCTGCAGACTCCTTAGGGTCCCTGATACCCTTTAGGGGTCTAGTAGGTCAAAATCACTTTTATAATGATTCTAAGATGTTAATTTGCCCATTGAAATACACCACCCCTTTACTTTGAGAGACCAGATTTTTTCAAATTCTTCAACCAAAATAACATTGCAACAGATTGAAAGCAGAATCCATCTTCTATTAAGCCAGACAATAGAGATTTGCAAAAATATGTAAAACAACACCACTCTTGCACACTTTTTTTTTGGTAAAAATATTTATGTTCAAATGAATTCCTTGTTATTTTAATTATTTTTCTAATATGGTAAATACTGATTTATAAAATGCACACAAACTAAAGCTCTTTGGGGGGCCTAAATAAGAATGTAAAAAGTAGTTCTGAGACCAAAGTTGGAGAACCCACTAGCAAGAGTGATTGTTTTCAATCTTTTTTTCCTCTTAAGTCAAGCCTCCCCTCTCTTGTTCCCTTTTGTCATTGCCTCATACTAACTGTAGGGCTATTTGCTGTTGCTCTGAACTGCCCCATTTTCTGTATCTCAAAATCTTCTGCATCATTTGACTTGACTATTCACTAAGCTAAGCTGTCATCTTATATCTCTCTCACAGCCAAAACAAATAAAACCTTTTTTTGCTCCCTGCTTTCCATTTTTTCTCAAACTTCTGAAACCCTTACATTCTAGCTTCTAACCTCAACACTGAACTATTCTCTCCAAGATTATCGGTGATATGGACAAATCTTATAGGCTTTTATCAGCTCTAAAATTTCTTGGCTTTTTTGTGGATCCTAACACAGTTCACCACCCTTTCCCCTGGATATATGCCTGGCACTGCCCTTTCTTGGTTCTGCTACCTATCTTATTGTACCATTACTGGCTTATCCTTATCCTAACCTTTAATTATGGACTTGATCTCTATCCCTGCCCTTCAGGCTCTTCTCTGTTCTTTTGGATATGGGTTCCACCTATCAACTTTTGCACATAACTATGAAACCCAATTCTCTCTTCTAAGCACCAACTTTTTACTGGGTATTTCCAGATGGATGTGCGTGCTACAGGCATCTCAAACTTGATATATCCAAATCAGAACTCCTCTCTTCCTAATTTTGCTAATTCTGTTAAGAGTTCTACAACACCCTTCTAGTCACTCAGTTTTATAGTTTAATTCACATGACTATAAACCTAGTTCAGGCCCTTACTACATCTTATCTGAACTATTAAAAGAACCATCTCATTTTTCTCTGGACTTCCAGTCCCTTTTCCTATTCCTTTACCACATAGCTGACAGACTAGTATTCATAAAACTCAAGTATAGAACCGTGTTACCCTGGTCATTAAACTATTGACTCCCTATTGCCCCTAGGATCAAGTATTGATTCCTCTTTAGTATTTTAATCTCACAATCTGGTTTCTTCTTTTCCCTACTTAACTAAGCATTATGCTCCTTTATTCACTCCAGGCAAAATGCTATTTCCTGGGCCGTGCATTACAACTATTCCACCTTTGTATAAACTGGATCCCTAGGTTACACTAGGGATTCTCCCTTACCTGGGATGTACTCCCACTCCACATCTACCTGTTAGAATCCCTAGCTTCCCTCAATACTCTTTTTAACTGCCTACCAACTTCTACATGAGACCCTGTAGAAGTTGCTCTGAGCTGCCCCCCTCCTTTCTCCAAATTGCCAGTGCCTTCTCTAAAATTATTTTGTATTTAATTTCTGTTTGTTTTGTATTTACTTACCTCCCTTCTTGTTGCCTTCCTTGAAACAGAATATAAGTTCTTTGGTGGTGTATACTGGTTTTTGTTTTGACACAATGTCTAGGTACAGTGCTTGTTTGAATGAGTGAATGAATGAATGACTATCTCAGAATCTAATGATGTAGGAAACATTTTAAATTGTAAATTGCTATACAAATGTAAATTATTGCCACTCAATTGTCATAAAAATACATTAGTTTATTTGCTGAAATGTGGTATCTACATATGAGTTATGACTATAAAATAATGGTGCCATACAGTAGCTGGCATGTAGTAGGCACTTAATAAATGTTTACTGACCCCCTGTTGACTGATTGGAATGTTAGAAAATATTCTGAACTCTTAATATCCAAATGACTATATCTCCTTAGTGGTTACCTTGATGGGTAGGTTATGTATGTATTCCTTGCAGTTTTGTCTTTGCTCAAAGTATTTTGAGAATGTTTTTCAAAACCTTTCAGAATATCTTCAATTAGTAAGCAGTCAACTCTTAACCATCTTGTATTATCATCCCCGATAGCTAAAAAGAATTTGGTTTTTCACTGTCCTCAGCAGTAACAATTTTTCATGCTTTGAAGATGGGCTAGATTTTGTTAATTCATTTAGCACTAAGTGCTCAATGAGATGAGTAATCAAACTAGATGTTAGCATCTTAAATAAAAAACTAAATGCAGCTATAATGTAATAAGATAGGTTTTTCTTGCATGACTTGAAAAGGAGTATATGGAACCAGAAGATCTGAATTCAAGTCCTGACTTTTTAACCTTACTTGCTAAGTGGAAATAAATTTACAGGACCAGCTTCTCCAAGCATGGTCATGAGGGGACACTTTGAGTTGTTTGGTGCTGTTGTTCTGAGTTTGGAGCTATTATTTAGTATTTTAGAAATCATTTTGTAACTCAGCTATGGTAAAAAGGGTTGTTTTTTTTTTTCAGAGACAAGGGTTTGATAAAATTGTGGGGTAAATATTAGAAGATGTATTAGATAGTAGAAGAATAATATTAGAAGAAGGTATGTTTTGAGGATATAATAAATGGGGGAAAGGCAGTTAATTCTAAAGTGAATTACTTTAGAATGAATTGAAATGAAAGAAAAAGATAAGATATAAAGATACAAGGGCATTTTGAACTGGATGGTAGACCCAAAGGAAACTTAAACTGAGAAAGACAAGGTTCAGTTTGGTGCATGTTTTAAAATCAGTCACAGTACATCCTGATTTCAAGTCACTGAGGAAACAGATATGTGACAACCATATATATAGACAAAACTAATTTTTCTTTGGTCCGTTAGGCTCAAAGACTTTAATAAGATTTCATCATGAAAATGCATTCTATGTTATATTGACAAGAGCATAACAATATGGAAGATGAAAATCTTTTTCAAATTGATATGAATGTGGACCCTTCAAAGAAGTCTTACCTCCATAGCCTGCTTTTGATATACAAGGGAACTTAAGTTCTCAAAACATAAGCTTTCATAGGACCTACCAAGATGTTTTGGGCCACACCAGTTCTCAAAAACTATATTTTGAATCAGAAACACGGAATTAAAGTCACAGATCTTTTAAGTATTATTTGTTTGCTCATATCACCTTTTACAGAAAGATGATAACTGAATAAAGAGGGATGAGTGTATTGTCGAATATTTGCTTAAGATGATTTTCACAAACTCCCACGTTCATTTATTGTCAAACTATATTTTTAGTCAGTACCTGCATGTATTATTGTTAGACTCACAGGATAATTTGAAAAAGGTAAACGGTATTGTCTAATGCAAATATCGCTTTCTTTTTCTCTGAATTGCTGTTTTATTCAGATCACAAAGTATACATCTGGCACAAACGTAGTGAGCTGCCAATTGCAGAGCTAACAGGACACACACGCACAGTTAACTGTGTGAGCTGGAACCCACAGATTCCATCCATGATGGCCAGTGCCTCAGATGATGGCACGGTTAGAATATGGGGACCAGCACCTTTTGTAGACAACCAGGATATTGAAGGTAATACCATTTGCATTATTCTTAAGGTTTTTTTTTCCTTCCATGAAAACTTGATTGTACATATTGGTTACAATAATCATTGGTATTTTTGAAGTAGATGTATGTGGCACATGTGTTTTGTGTGTGGAGAAAGTTATCCTTAGAGCACTATACACTAGTCCTGCATAGAGATTCTTTTACACCTAACTTCATATTTAGGACCTTTTTATGGTTCTCATGGACAAAATGAGAACTCCCTTCAACTTCAATTTAAATACTAATTCTATTAAATTAAGTCTTATTTTTGCCATGGATGCTAACCTAATTTCACTTATTTAGCAAATATTTACTTAAATACCCACTAAATATAAATTACTTTACTAATTACCAAAGAATACCAAAACCCCCTGCACTTTCCAAGTTTAACACAATGAGTAAACTATATGATCTCTAACCAGTTTATAAAATGGAGATATCCTAGACTTTCTACTCATCTTGAGTATATATTTTTTGCTTATATTACCTTTAACATGTTAGTTGCATGCTAGTCATATGTAACCAAAATATGAGGCAGGGTAATATCTTAATGAATTTGGTTTGGCTTCCAAGGTGCAGTACAAAGGAAGGGCAGAACACTACAAGAAAGAACATGGTGAGTCAGCAGAAAGTAAAGCAAGCGAGCTTTAGTGAGGGGAAGTACATTGAGAAGAAGGCAGTAGGAAAGATAATGGTCAAGACCAAGGGGGTTCCCAGATGGAATAAGGTACCCCAAACTGGTTAAGCCATTTGGCTTTTATCTGAGTCCAGCAAGGATCAGGCATTAAGGGGATGAAAAGGGCATTCTTGCCCTACTGTGTAGCCCAAGGTTTAGTGACTGATTCGACCTATTAAGGGGGTATTTGGGGGAGGGGGGGAGTCTGGAGAACTGGCAGCTAATTGATTCTCAAATTTGCCAGTAGAAAAAGGCTTTTGGTCATTATGGTTGGCCTTGCTTCTGCCAGATGACTCAGAGTATTTGAGCTTCAATGGGGATTCATTTAACAGGGAATTTTTAGAGGTGAAGCTTTGGCTTTAGAGCAAAGATAAAGAGGCATTAGAATAATGATAATTTCAATTTTGTTGTGAAAACACTAGTGAAACTAGTGAAATGTGTTTATAACAGGAAAGTTTTACTAAAAATTAATGACAATTTCATTATTATTGCTAATTATAAGTAAATGTGAGTTTTTTAGCTTTTGTGGAAAAAATAAATTGAACTTAATGACATACGACAAGCATTTTACATATAGTTTATCTTTGACACTTCTATAGGAAAGGCTTGGGATAGGAGATAGAAGGGAGAAGAATAGTTCCAGTTCCTTTTGTTGCTTTTAGTCTTTGTCAACTCTCAATCTTAGTTGACCATTTCACATCTTCAGATTATCATGGGACATTCTGATTTTCACTTCTAGAAAACCTTACCTCTGAAAGGGCAGGCTCATTTTACCATCTATTATCCTATTGCAAATTCTGAAATCTCTAGGGTAGGTAGGTGTTTTATGAATCTCCATTGTGATGATCATTTAATTCTCTTTAGTCCTTTGACAGCTTTTCCTTCAAAGAAATTTATATGGATGACAGGAGAATAGATCTTTTAAGTGATTTGTTTTACAGACACCACTGTGAGAGTATAACCACACAGCAATGGTTATCTGATTATTTTTATCCACATGATCACTAAAGAAAGATTCAACAAATTTGCTTCAAATCATATACTTATAGAACAGATTTGAGAAGTCATTATAGTTTGCCTCCTACCCACATAGTGAATTTCATCTGTATCACTAACAAAAGTAGTCCTTCAGAATCTAATTAAAGATCTCCAGTGGTGAATTTAGGAAACAAATTAACTTTTCATCTTTCAGGGGAATAAAAACAAAAAGATAGTGAAGAAAAAAGTGGCATTACTCTTCAGTTTCTAAGAACCCAAACTAGGATGACTGAGGAGGATCTTGGAATATCCTTTGGGGGTGGGGGAAGGAGAAAACTGGAAGAAGCTGCTAACTACATTTGACTAAGCTGTTTCCTAAGTCATCTACAGGATGCTCTCTTGGGAGCTCTCTTGGTGGCGAGTACTCACACTCACACTTTAGCTGGGACTTTAAAGAGGGCATAATGGTGACTTAAGAAGCTCAAGGAGAATTCAGAAATGTCTAGCACTTTCGGTTTTCATTTTTAATTATGTACATCATCATGATAGTAAAATGCAAAAGAATATGAGTAGGAAGAACAAAGTTGAACCACAGTAGTTTCCAATAAAATTAAGTCCAGAATGTCCATGATGAAATTGCTAGAATTTATCAAGACATGCTTATAGGATTAGCTCTAATTAAAATGGTTAATATCTCAAAACAATACTTTTCTAATATAACCATAGCAATAAGAGATTTGTGATCTCACATGAGTAATGAAAAAGATTTTTCAAGTCTTAGTTCTATGCTTTCTAGCAATACAGGAATATCTATTTCATAAACTTGATTTTTAAAACTTGCAATTTCTATTTAGAGAGAAGTAGCAGTTAAATATTTCTAGTATTTTTTCTATTAGTGAAATATAGTGGTATGTTGATTTAGATCTTATTTCTATAGTATGGGGGGGGGGGATAACTGAGAGAAAATATAAAACAGCCTACATCCAGAACCCATCTTAGCCTTCCATTTAAATGTCTTTCCTGTCTTTCCTCTGTATTGTGTCTACATGGCCTGCAAAAGTAAAATTAGGGGTAGCAGTGATGTATGTAACTCTTAAGTTATTATGGAAACAAATTATTTCTCTTTGGATTTCAACAAAGGCAGATGTATCCAAGCATTTTTGCCTCAAAATTAATATTGCCAAAATATAACTTGTTACTTTTATTAGTGATACTATAATTTTTAGCAATGTGGTATTTTAAAATTCTCTAACCAACAACTTTTTTTCTTTTTCTCCTCCATATACACACATTTCATCTTGTCTTCAGAGGAATGCAGTAGCATGGATAGTTGATGGCGAATTTGGAGCAGACGACTTCTGTTTAACTTAAAAATTAGTCGTATTTTAAATGGCTTGGGATTTGGTGCAAACAAACATGATTGATAGCTGGACAGACATGCTCGTCATGAAAAAAAAAAAGAACCATTTCTGAAGCCCGATCGGGGCCAAACATTTACCACCTTG
Organism: Monodelphis domestica; assembly: GCF_027887165.1. Lineage (NCBI taxonomy): Eukaryota > Metazoa > Chordata > Mammalia > Didelphimorphia > Didelphidae > Monodelphis > Monodelphis domestica. Next base: position 134,764,187 of record NC_077228.1, on the reverse strand, counting down.
CTTCATAGTAACCAGTTGAGATGAAGCACGTCGTTAGAACGTTGTTGGACACCGTGTTGAATTACCCCCCCATCGGTTGTGAAGAACTGTGCTACATTCAGGCTACCCATTGAACTCAGTATATATATTTTTTTCCTTCCTGCCTTTTTGTCTGGCGGGCTACCATTCTTGTTGCTCTTCTGTGTAATGAAGTTTAAATGCTTGTTTGGAAAACTTTATTTAACAGTTTAGAAGGCTTGATAGAAAGAGTGCTTTAGTCTGAAGAGTATACGTTGGATAGGAAAGTTATTTCCTTCTCTTGTTTCTCTAAATCTCTCCGCCTTATTTAGCTTGAGATCTTTGCAGCTTGGTTCATGGATTCTAGCCTTGCCCGTTGCGCAGTATATACTGATCCAGATGATAAACCAGTGAACTATGTCAAAAGCACTCTCAATATCACATTTGACAAAAAGTTTTGTACTTTTCACATAGCTCGTTGCCCCGTAAAGGGTTAACAGCACAATTTTTTTTAAATAAATTAAGAAGTATTTATAGGATTAAAGTGACTTCATTTGTATACATTTGGAACTTAAACCAGCTTAAAAACAGTGTCATCTATGACATAGATATGCAGTATAACTGATGATCTTCTGGAGTACCATACAAGACATGGTCAGAAACAGTGCTCAGAAGGACTTTACACAGGCAATTAAGAGTAAATTTTTTGAGGTCTTTTGTTTTTGTTCTTACAGCCATCACTCATCTTAAAGATACTGAATAAAAATTACTTCTAGATACACAACATGATAGAATAGAACAAAGGTCAATTCAGGATTTCTCCAAAATTTATCCGAGTTTTTCATGAAATTGGAAATCAAAAGAAATAGAAACCTAGAGAAATGCTACAACCTTGGCTACATTTTTTTAAATCTCAAAAGTAAGAAGAGGACCGAATCCAGATTATAATGCACATATTGAGCTTATAAACATCCATTTTTTCCCTATATTACACATTTTTCCTTAATATTTTGATTGATAGATTTAAAGAATATCCCTTTTAAGTTGACATTATAAATATTGCCATACTGGACCTCATTCTAAACTGGTGCTGTGGATAGATTTTTTTTTCTGGTTTTTGTTTTTAAATATAAGGAATGGTTTCCTTTGTAAAAAGAAAAAAAAAGCACTTTTATTTTGAATATTTTACACTTCTGAAAATAAGCCAAGAGCCTGATGTTCATGTTGTGCTTTTTACCCCATCACAGTTGAGTATGGCACACTTGGTCTCCCTTGAAATTCCCTTTTTAAGGTAAAGGAACAGGATAGATAGGGTAGACCACTGCTTTTGGATAGGGGGAAAGGTATCAGGATGAACCCAAAGTGAAAGATCATGATCAGTAGAAGTCTTGAGAACTGGAGTTTCAGTTCCCTTAGGACCAGTCATCTACACTATATTTAACTACTGTGGATAGACTTCTGCAGAATCCACATTGGGAAGGAAAAGGCATGGGTGGCTTGGATATCACGGATTCTTCCATTATTGGGGGGAATGGGGGTGACTTGGTTTGTGGGAGGAATAATATGGGAGGTAGGGTGGGGAAGAGAAACACAAATTGGCCTTAAAATAACATAGATTCTCCCCAAAGCTTGCAGTAAGAGAAATTAATAGATCGTGGTCAACAGATTATTTATCAAATTGGTATATAACCTTAAAGATTTTCATAGTGTCTTTACTCTCCATTTTGCAGAGATCGCCACTTAGAGAATCAAAGAAATCCTGTCTGTTTTGATACTTCTGAGTTAGAATAAGAACTATATGTTACACCTTATCTGGTACTTCATTTTTCTTAACTAAAATTACTTTTTACTTTAAGCTTGAATAAAAATCTATTGGTAACTGTATATAACTAAGTGGCAACTTCTCTTTACCTCAGTACAGTTCAGACCATTCATATTTTAAGTGATTTGTGTATACCCTGAAGCCGTTAATACACCCTAGTCTCTGCAGTAACATCTCTAGTAAATTATGAGCTGTAGAAATTCCACAGCTGTTTACAAGTTTGGTTACAAGAGTGCTGTGGGTACATTTGTAACACTGAAATTCATGCCCATTCAAGAGGCAATCTGGATGGAACTAAAAATCCCTATCTATTTTGACCAGCCCCTCCTACATAATTTGTGAGTTTTCAAAGTGCACTTTTAAAGCACAGTACAGTAAGAATGCTTCAAAAATGGAGTAGATATGAGGCACATTTTCCAGGAATATAGCTCCATTGAAGTGGAGCAACACAACTATGCAAAGGTTTCTATAGCAGCTAGGTGAGTTCATTCTCCAAGTTTATTGTCTTACTGACAGTTTCCTGTACTCTCCAGTACTTTGCTGTGCCAATTTACTGTTAACATCTGTTTCTTACATATACCAGTTAGCAACTGTGATAGAAAGGTCAATTTGTATGGGGAGGCAATCTAGGATTTATGGTACTTAAAACCCTGCCAGCAGAATAATCAGTAAGTCCACAGACAGTAATTACAAACTTCTGATAACTGCTGTAGAATATATAATAAGATAAAGAAAGCAAGTTAAATTTCTAGCAAGCCAACCACAAGATAGTAGTAAATATGTGAACTGAAAAGTACCTATACTTTTTGCACATATGAAAATGGAGATTTTGACTGACAAAAAGGTTAGTAGGCGCATCTGCAACAGATTAATTTCCATGTGCTTAAAAATGTTTCTAGTCTGGTATTTTTAAGGGCCAGAGCAAGGATGATTCTTATTCCCATATATATAATTTGTTGTTAATATAAAATACTCAAATTTTAGGGTTATAGAGGTTTGGTGGGATAGATTTGGGGAAAGGGGATAATGGGATATTCAGAACCAGTTTTATTTCTTATTTTAATAGTTTATGATAAAAGTCATGGCAACTACATTTATGTTCTCATTGGCGAGGTAAATTCTGAATTACACTGAATAAGGTAAGTAGTATAAAGGTGGAGCACAACTTCATTTGGGGCTATGGTCATAAATTATTGGCTAGCCAGGGGGAAATAAATTCCCTAGTTTTAAATACACATGATAAAGATTTGAAGAAAGCTGCAATTAAACCATTAAGCTCAAAATTAAATCATCCAATTCATTTCATATTTTTATTCATCTAAAATACACACAATGTTTAAGTGATTTGCTAATAGGAGTGTTTTGCCTCTAGTGGCATTTCATGACATTAATAGAAAATTCTTCTTTCCCACCCCCTCCCCATCTTGAAATTTTCTTTTTTAGGATGTTGGTTCCTGCAAACCAGAACTGACCTTACCACCTCTGCCTCACAGTGGGTAAATGTATGGTACATCTTTTGATACACTGAAGGGAAAAATATCCATGTCATATCTTTCACAGCAGAAGAATGGCTGATTTTGAATGGGGAGAAAGAAGACATTTTTCTTAATATCCTTTATTGCCCCAACTCCAAAATGTATAAAATATGCATTTGATTTATTTGGGTTTGTTTCTACAATTTAAACTTGTAGCAGCTCCTTTTTTTGTTTCCCCCTTCAAAAATTGAGTATCTTAGTAACAATGTGATTTAATAGGAACTGCTACTTTTTTTTAAAAGAGGCAAAATTTCATTGACACTTAGATACTTTCTAAAAATAGGATAGTAATTGAAAATTTTCAGTGGTGTTAAGCTATTACTATAGTAGCTGCCCTCTAGTCGCTAAAATAAAACTTTAAATCCCATTTCCTACCTTCATAGTCCAGGTTGTCTGGATTCATTGAGACAAATAGTTGAAGGAGTATAAAAAGTGTGTGTGTGCGTGCGCATGTATGTGTGTATTGTGTGCACGTGTGTGAGAATAGAGAGGAATCTAAGTCATGGAACCAGCTGTTCTAGGTACTTGTCATGTTTTATTAAAAACTTTTCAAGTCTTGTGTGTATGTGAAGTGCCCTCTCTGACATTAAGGTTTGGTTAATACTAGTATATTTTTATAAGCTTGAAATTAAATGTGCCCCATCTTTTACTTAAGCATTTTCATTATTAGGGCAAATGTGCTAGAATTGAATCTTAACATTTTTAGGCACAGATGGAAAAGTTATTGGCTCCTTGAAAATGTATGGGGAAAAAAATGGATCCACAAAGCATGTATGTACTTACAAACCAAGCTGTAGAGATCAAGAAAAGAACTTTATTGTTGATCCCAAGATTTCTAAATTGTCAAGAGTTTTATGAAGTTGTGGTGGAACTAGTTAACACTTAGAGCTTTGGGTATGTAATGACTATTTGCTATGGACTGATTAAATGTTTCAAAGGATTGAGTTCTTAAATTTTTTTTGTTTTGTTGTTACTTTCCTCAGATTATATTTAGTAGTTTAAAATTTCTTTGCTATTTAAAGCATAAGAACTTTGGGTCTATTTATTTCCACTCGTTTTACTAATTATTTACAGGACACCCTATGTTAACTTTTTTATTTTATAAATGTGTAGTATATTAAACATATCTTTAAAAGACTTTTTGTTCAATTGCAACATTAACTTTTTGATTTGTTTTACTAGGGTTTTTAAAAAAAATTACACTTTTTCCATGTCAGTGCACAGCACTTAACAAATTGTTTGTATTCCCTTTCTTTCAATTCAATAAACAGAATGAATAACTGAATTTAGTGTGTTACTCCTCAGTGGGTTTTTCAGTATACTTTTTTACTTAGAAAGCATTTATATATTGACTTGCTCCAATTGGTAGAATCTAAATTTGACATCTTTCCAATTTGGAATTCCTATTTTAGATGTTTGTTACAACTAAAGAATAGATCATGTGATATGTACTATTTTAATTTCAGAGAACCTTTTGTTAATGGACATCAGCCATAAATTATGGATACCTTTAATGAAAGGTTAGCAAGATATTTAGAAAAGCATTTTGGTTCTACTTTCACAAACTACCAGTCCTATTTAGGAACAAGCAGAGAAAATACCTTCTTAAAAGTTCATAATAAAACCCATTTTATAATGTGAAATGTGCACTACTAAAGAGTTCTGTAGAGAACATAATTCCTATTAGGGCTCTAAAATTCTTTCACTGGTCTGAACTAGTGTACTTCAAAAATAGGCCTTTGGATTATCATCGAGAACAGAGTTTTGTGTTTTTAAAAAGTGTTGGCCTTTCACTTATCCCAGCCATCCTTTTTCAGATATGACATTTTTCTTCCTTTCATAGTCAAATTCCTAGACTAGGTTGCCTCCATATTCTACCTCCTCTTCATATCAGCCCCTTGCAGCCTTGCCACTACTACCACTCCATCACCACTTGATGGATCTGATCTGAGAGAGACACGCAAGCTTTCTAAACCTCTGAGTGACTGAAATAAGTGTCAAACTGCATCAGTAAAGGGAATTTCTTCCTTTGCAAGTGGCCCATGCCAATGAAATCACGGATCCTTTATTTGACTGGATCTGTATGTCTTCCCAGTGGAACATAACTCCCTTGAAGGCAGGAACTGTTTTAATTTTTGCCTATCACCTTAACTCTGTGCCAACTAACTAGGTGTTTAATAAATGATGAAAGTCCTACCTGAAAGCCTAATCTTGGTGATGTGCTCCTTAAGGCTATGCAGGGAAGCTCAAGCTCAAGGTCTGAAGAGTTCTACCATGTGAGTATAGTCCTGGCAACAGACTGGTATCACAAAGCAAGTGCTGGATTTGGAATCAGGAGATCTAAATTCAAATTACTACCTGTGCTACTTTGCCTCAATTCACTTAACTTCACTGGACTTATTTTCCTCATGTAAAATGTAGAAATTAAAATAAATGGCCAATTGATGTCCCAGCTCAAAAGAGCAGCAATATGGCCTATGGAATAGAGATCTAGACTTGGAATCAGAAGGCTAGGGCTCAAATTCTGTCTCATACTTAGAACCTGATCTCTGGCAAAACACTTAATCTCTCTGAGCTTTATTTCCTCATCTATTGAACAAGGATATCAATACCAGTAGTAGTAATACCACCTCTCTGTGTTGTCATGAGGCTTGAACAATGCATAAAACTCAAGTAGTTCTGCCTTAATTTTATTGGGAAATGTTTTGGTTTTTTAAACCCTTACCTTGAGTCTTGAAAGCAGTATTGGTTCCAAGACAGAAAAGTGGTAAGGGCCAGGTAATTGGGGATAAGTGACTTACCAGGGTTACACAGCTAGAAAATGTCCGAGTTCATATTTAAACCCAAGACCTCCCATCTCTAGGCTTGGTTCTCTACCCACTGAGCCTCCTTGGCAAATGTTAAAAAGATAAATGAATTCAATCTCATCCAAGAGTATTGGTATACCACCAACTTGCTAAGAATATAATAAGTCAATTAGATAAAAGCTCCAAGTTAGGTACCTGATTCTCAAATCTGCCAATTAAAATACAAGGGCATGAGAGCTAGAGATTTAGAGATTATCCAACTGTTTACAAGAATCCCGTCAAAACGTTCATAAAGAGGTCACTTACCTCCTCTTGAAGATGACCAAAGGAAAACCTACCACTTCCTAAAGCTGCTATATATTTACCTCTGGCTTTTGGACCAATCTAATTGACACTTTTTCATTCATCAAATTAAATTCAATAATTTATATAGCCTGGCCAGTAGTCAGTCCTCTTTACCATCTTTACTCACCTCCTTTGGATACACTTTTTAGCCTGACAATTCTCTTTCTAATGTGATGCCCAGAACATTGTATAATTATCCAGAGTTGGACAAATTCACAGCTTTAACAATAGTTCAGAAAGGCTGAGCTTCCCATGGCCCCTCTAACACGGAGTTATTTTTGTGAATTTTCTGAATGCAAGACAAAACTCGAAGTTTTCATTTTCAATTTTTTTTTTTGTGGTTGGACCATTTTTTATATGGTGGTTGATCTTTTCCATCTCTTGAAACTAGGATTCATATATTTTGACCACTTATCTAGCATAATCTGTTTTTAGTGAACTAATGCTGGTTCTTAGTGCTTACCATTCACATTTCTAAATGTTCACAAACTATTGTTTTGGAATTTTGAAAATAGAATTAACCTCATCATCCTATAGAAAAAATACTTCACCCACTGCCTTTTTTTTAAAAAGTCAGGACATTTCCCTGTATCTAAACTTAGAAATACCTCTACCATGTTATCTACCACAGTATTCAAAAGGGCACCAGCAGGCCAGAAATTATATCTTCAAATATTTGTAGTATCTTGGGATGTAATTTTTTCAAGCCGAGTACCTTGAATATTAATATTAAGGAGAGCTACATGCTCTTTTAACATCTCCTTTATCTCATAGTTCAATGCCAGTTTAACAATTTCTGTTCTAGCTTTCCCAGACCAAAGATAATTCTCTTTGCTAAGAAAGCATACTTCATTAATTGAATAATTTTGCCTTTTCTTTTGTCCATTATTGTCCCATCAGCAGTGATCTTATTCCCTTCATTTTAGCCCCCAATGAAGCTTTTAAAAAGCCTTTTATTGTTATTGTTTCTTAGGCTCATTCTCAGCTTTAACATTTCTTTACAGAACTGTTAAACATTTATATTTATTGTCAGTTTCTTACCTGTATGTCCATCTTCTCTGTCTTTTTAAATGTAATCTTTTTTTTTAAGTTCCCTGTGTATCCACATTGGTATCTTTAAATAGCTCCTCCTTTTCTGATTAGTTGGGAGAATTGAGGTTTTTGTCCAACTTTCCCTAGAATCTTAAGCTTAAATCTTAAGATGCTACCTATCATTTCTGTGATCTCTTTGAAATCTCCCCCAAAATCTAGGATAATTCCTAGCTTTGCCCTACTTTATCTTGAACTGTAAGTGAAATAGTCCCTTCCAGGTTAACAAGGAAAAAGATTGTCTTACATATTTTGGATTAATCTCAGGTTTATATTTTTATACATGAACAAAAAGCTTTATAATCAGAACAAGTATTCCTCTCTCTATAAAGAAGTTTGGAGTGAAGCTAGTTCAAGACTGAAAAGGAACAAAAGATAAGGATTATTATATATTATGTAGTTTTGATGAAATATGAATAATGAAGATCAAATCAAAAGTATTTTCTTCCTAGTGGTTTTAGTAATCACATACCTATAGTTATTGGAATACTTAAGTTTTCTATTGTCTTTGTGATGGAAAAGGGCTTGTGTATAAAGTCCAAAGCTCCCTGTTATTATTTTTTTAATTAAAAACCCTTACCTTCCGTCTTGGAGTCAATACTGTGTATTGGTTCCAAAGCAATTCCTTTACCAATCGGTAAAGGCTAGGCAATGGGGATTGTGACTTGCCCAGGGTCACACAGCTGGGAATTCTGTGTCTGAGGCCAGATTTGAACCCAGGTCCTCCCATCTCTAGGCCTAGCTCTCAATCCACTGAGCTACCCAGCTGCCCCTGCTCCTTATTTTTCTTAACAATGAAGCTTTCAATATGACCCAGGACTTCCATCAAACCTCAGAACTATGATTTTTCTGTGAACTAAGTTCAAGTGACAATTTGTGGGTGAAATCTACTCCATTTACATCACAAGCCAGAGCTTCATGATGCTGCTGCCTTCTATCCATCAACCCTTTTCCTCAATTTAATTTTGGATGAGTTTGACTTTCAGGCTGCCTAGGAAAAAGATTAGCTCCTTAACATGTTTGCTCTACTTCCTCACTAATGCTATAACATCCAAGGATTCTTTAATGGGGATATTTAGCCTAGAGAATTGGTTTATGGAGGCCATTTAGCCACTTCAAAAATACATATAAGGAGAATAGCTTGGATAGGTTCAGTGGATAGAGCCTGACCTAGAAATGGGAGGTTCCAATCTCTACTCAAGATACTTCCTAACTCACTATATCACCCTGGGCAAGTGACAACCCCAAATTGCCTAGTCTTTACCAAGACTCTATCAATTCTAAGCCAAAAGGAAATGGTTTTTTAAGGAAATATATGTATTTTTATTTACATATATGAATTGTCAGGTGGATGGAGAATTAAACTTGTTTTGCTTGGATCCAGAAGGGAAAGCTACTATATATATATAGAGAGAGAGAGAATTAGATTTGGGACTAGAATACAGAAAAACTTCCTTATTTGTTATGTTCTTTCCTGCCTGAGGACAGCAAGTTCCCTATCAATCACTGGAAGTCTTCAACTAGTACCTGATGTATAATGATCGGATATGGTGTAAAGGGATTTCTTGTTAAGCTATGGATTTGACTAGATGATCTCCCTAAGGCCTACTTCACTACTATGATCCTATGAATCTTAAGTGGTGAGAGGCCTCAGTCAGCCAAACAACAGAGAGAAGAGGAATGCCAGAGTAGGATTCTCCCATAAGCAAAACTGAATGTTAGGCATCTTAAAAATCTGTTTAGTTATTAAATATTCAAAACAAGCCACTACTCTGTACAATAAGTATTTCTATGTTAAATATTTACTGAAGAGATCAGTTACTGCAGAGTTGGTCATTTTGCTGAGAAACACCTTCAATACCCCCCAAAGATGTAAGATTTGTTAATTTAATTAAGATTGAGTTGCCTAAACCCTCCCTTACCTGGACCAACAACAAGTGAACCTTCCAGTCTTAACTAACTTGACAGTTGGCCTCCTCAAAAAAAAAAAAAGCCTTAAAGAAAAAAAGTTTGTGTCAATGTGCTGGTCTACCAACTAATGAGACTTTGGACGTTAAAAACCACTGAAATTAATTCAGATTAGCAAAAGGAGGGAGATTAATCTTAAAATTACAAAGAAAAGAGATTTATTTAGAAAGGGGAAGAAAGGAATGAGAGAAGGAAAGTAGCACTTTTTTTTTTAATAGTTCTGTAGTTTTTTACCCAGGAGCAAGACTACAAGGGATAAGATCTCACACACAATAGCTGTAAAGATTGTTTCTGGTCTGCTGGTTGAGGAATTCACCCACCCCTTCATTATCTCTTGCCAGAATACCACTTCCCTAATTGTAGTACTGGATCATTCAGAGTTTTGAGCCAGTGGCAAACACTGCCATGGCTAAATCCAATTTGGGCAAGAGAGTAGAATTAATTCTAGAGTAGAATTAATTTCTTAATGATCACACACACCTTGAGCACATCTGACTATAGATGGTAAAGCCACAACGTATCTCTCAATTGCAAAGATTCACATTGTGACCTAGATTTGGCACATCATGATGATGTAGTTGATTCCCTTTATCAGCTTCAACTGATTGACAGAGTAATGAAATATAATTTCTATGGCATAGTTGTGAAAGTATTAGAGCAGTGGTAAATGCAGCCAGCCAGAACAGTTATTATTTATCTGGCTTCAGACAAACAGTAAAAGGCTTGATTTCAAAATTGATTCCAACTACAATCATCTCCAGTTTACAATTCAATTCGCATCTCCTACCAAATATTCCCACTCTAAAAACATTAAAATATCAGAAAGAAAGAATGCTGGGATTCAATCATTTTGAACCATGACAAATAAACTGAGAATTGGCGAAAGCTATTAAGACTGTATATTTAAGGAATTGGAGAACTGGATGGAGCAGCAATTAATTAAATGTTCTGGATACAAATTTGCCTGCTCTATTTGTACTGTTGTTAACACTACTGCTGGGTAAACGACTTAAATTTTATAACCTCTGTAAGAATTCTGTTGAAATGTCTTTTTTTTAACATTCAGGTGAAAAGAACTTTAGTTGGAAGTCCTATAAATATTAATACATATGAAATACACAAAATTGAAAAGTATAGGGGAAAAAAAGCTGCTACTTTTCTTTTAGCCAGATTGATCCTGACATAGTAAGCTCTGGATTATCACTGTAAATTTAGGGACATTTTTGCTAATCCAAGAAACTTTTCTTGTTATATTTATTTCTTTATTTCTTTGGCTTGCAGTTCTTCAATGATAATACCATTCCTTCAACAAATGACGATTTTCACCACAGAGAAGAGAAGAGATCAAATGGGTGCCTTGATTACATGGGCTAGGGCTGAGGCTGAAAACCACAAATCTACAAAAACTCAATTAGTGTTTTTTAAATACTTTATGTGGTAAAAATACAGCAAAAATAGGTTGTGTTGGTTTTTTTGTTTGTTTGTTTGTTTTGTCCAAAGAGGAAAAAAATATACTGCTTAATGGACACGGTTCTAGGTATGAACTAAACTCATCTCTGGCTCCTCAACTGTTCACTGTAGTGTAAGACTCCAACTTAGGCATCTCCTTCCAGGTTCAGTCATTTATCAAAGCCAGAATCATACTGTAAAGAGAAGAGATTATTGTTAACATGTGTTTAAGGAGGACCTACAAGAGTTGTCCAACCATTACTCTGAACTACACAATGGATTTCCTACTTTGACTCTGTAGAGCTCAACATATAACACTGTTTTGATTAAAAAAATCTGGACCTGAAGTCTTATGCGTAGTGTTTAATATGATTAAATGTAGACTTGGGAGTATGACCTAAACCAATGTAAAAAAGAAAAGGTATTCAGAAACAAATCCTCATAGATGTGAATTAAAAGACAAATGAATTGCTATGGTTACCACATAAATATATGTATATTTATCTTGTTTAACAAGGCAAAAACATTACTCGTGATAATTAAATTCAATAAATATGTGCAAAAGCAAGGCACTGGAGAAGCAAAGATTAAAGATGACAAAAATTCCTACCCTCAAGAGGCTTACAATCTACTAAGAGATAAAATATATACAAATTAAGCATCAGGTACCTAGATTGTCATCTGGTCAAAGGAAATTCTAGAGTTCTAGATTCAAGATAAAGTACTACAAAAAAATATAAGGCAGAAAGGAGAGATTTCAACAGGAGGTACATCAGAAGACGTGAAGAAGGAAACTGCACCTAATCCAGATTTTCAGAGGTAAAGGATTTTAACAGCTTTGGAAGGACTGAATTCAATGTTTTCTGTAAATTCACACTGAGTCTGAACATATGCATGTTTGCATTCAATTCAACATACACTGATATATACAATTGCCTGCTATATACAATCCAATGCATTGTCATAGCTCCCAAGATGTTTGCAAGAAAAGTGTGTGTAGTCTAAGACCCAAAAGGTAAACATTTAACTACAGAGAGTCAGAATTATCCAACTCACTGGGAAAAAATCTATTCCCATGTTTGCTAAAATGAAAGTGAATGAAGCAAGTCTTCAACAGAAAATTTACTTACCCTTTAGTTTTCATTTTTGATACCTGATGGGTTTTATACATATACACATATATATACACACACACATATATATATGACTGGGACAGGGTAAGAAAACTAGAAAGCAATATAGATATTTTTTCTGTCTTACAAAGTAAATTAAAGGGGCAGCTAAGTAGCACAGTGGATAGAAAGCCAGGCCTGAAGAAGGTAGGAGGATCTGGTTTCAAGTCTGACCTCAGACACTTCTAACTGTGTCACTTGGTCCCAAATGCCTAGCCTTTACTGCTCTTCTGTCTTAGAATCTAACAGTTTAAAAAAAACAAAACAAAATAAAACTGTAACAAAGCAAAAAAAGGTGGATAATGAAAAGTAAACCCAATAAACTCTAATTTCAACATAATCTATATCAATAAATAAAAGTGTTAGTAAAGTAACAGGATTTTAGAAAATGGGCATTCTACAATGAAGCATGAGGGCTATGATTTCTAAGCTGTTTTATACAGAGATGGAATTAAATGTTTTAACTCCATCTACTATTAAAAAAAGGGAAAAACACAGGTCAATTTAATTTTTTAAGCTATTAAGAGAAATTCTCCCTTGTGCCTATTTATTAACTAAATTTTAAATGAAACAATTATATGAATAAATTTTTGCTAAGCTTCAACTATATAGAGTACTAGACTTGAATCAGATCTGGGTTCTAATCTCTCCTCTAGTACTTACTTGCTCTGTGAACCCAAACAAATCACTTAATCTCTCTAATCCTCATCTGTAAAATATAGTGCCTACCTCACACATTTTAAGGTTTAAATAAGATCAATGTAAAGTTCATTGCAGACCTTAAAATGCTATTTAAATGCTAGCTATGATTTCTGATGTCCCCAGTGGCCCAAACAATGGCAATTTATAAAACTGCTTATTGCTTCATAGTAATTTAATCATTAAAAATTTGCAGCTGATAAAAGTTTAGTTAAATAAAAGTTTTTCTAACAATTTAAATTTTAACATATACATCAGTCCATCAAGAACCCGTAATTTCATTAACAGTGGAAGTTCTTCTGTTGTTACACATTACAAGTCATTTTCAATTTAAAGTCCCAGAATGTTGACTGAGGCTCAGAAAGATGAATGACTTTCCCCTCAGGTAGCAAATATCAAGAGGCAAAATTCAACCCCAAGAGTTCCCAACTTTAAGTCCAATAATCTAGCCAATATCTAGTTCTAATAGTCTATCTATGCTGTTCCTAATGTACTTCCTTTGTTAACTAAACCTGTGAAAGATACCCAGAGGCAAAAAAAGAACAAGCCCCATAAGCTTTGAAACAATGCCTTATCCTATTTTTCATAAGTCAAAAAGTTTCTCCAAACACACTCATAAGATTTTAGATCATTTCACTCTCTTATCCTAGAGAATGAAGGTAAAAACAGGAAAAGGAAACAAGGAACACAAAGCAAAGTGATTTCATGTTTAAAATTTTGAGAAGAACCATCTACAGTTTCTATAGATGCTTCTATTCAGTTTCTGATGATTCCCTCAAGTTCCCATCACTTCCAATTGCTCACACAAATACAAAAACCTCTCTCAATCTGGATATAATATAATGATCATTTGGAAGCCAGGCAAGCAGGAGTTATCTTGGGGATGCCAAACTGACCCACTGTTGCTCTAGTGCCAGTAGTGCTTAATCTTGTACCAGATTCAGGGGGTTTGTTCATGAAGTGAAAACTCACAGACAGAGGAGCATGAGAATAATGGGTTTAATTGTTAACGTGGATAGAACTTTAAGCATGTTGACAGTTCATTGGTTCCCAAGAGGCTAAGCAAAAGTGGAATATAGATACAATAACAATGATAACTCTACACAGCTAAAATAAATTCAAGTCTCTTTTGCTTTCAGTATCAATGCAAAAATCGTCTGTGCTGTCTTGAACATTAAAGAAGTGGCCTTCCCTGGAATACAGGAAAACTCCTGTGTTATCAGACTTACCTATAAAGGTACATGAAGAAACAAAGTAAGTGAAAACCAAGCTTGATCATGGCTTCCTTCATGTGGGACTTCAATTGCCCTCGGTTGTGTATCTCTGTAGGATCAAAAACTCCCATATTCCCACTTGGCACCATAATGAACCTGGAAGATTAAAGGATAAAAAATGTTCATCACCCTCTGACTAAATCCTACTACTAGGAATATACTGTAAAGAGATTACTAATAGCAAAGTCAATCCTTCTGAACAAAAATATTAACTACCAAAACTATTTGCAATCGAAGAGAATAGGAGGGAAGAAGAGGAAGAAAAGCAGAAACAAACTGTGTACAATGATTATAGAATGACAACAAAATATGGAACTTAATGCCATAAGAAATCAAAATATGAAGACTATAAATAAAATTCTTAAAGTAATGTAAAGAATCCAAACAGTAATATTCTCACTGACAGCAAGTCAATTAAAAGATTTTAAGAACAACTCCATGAAAAAGAATTATTTTTATGGTCATGATTCCTCTAAAAATGAGTCATATAAATAAGGATAATGACTCACATTTCAGTTTTTTAATATGATCAAAGTTGTAAGTGGCTAAACTAATATTCAAATTCAGTCTTAGGCAGGTTGGGATAGTAAATAAAGCACGTGGAGAGGAGAATACCCAAGTTCAAATGCTACTTCACTTTGTACCTGAATTATGCTAAAGACAACACAGCCATCCAATGCAGCTGAGGAAGTCTCCAGGTGTAACAATTTTTCGTGCCACCGGACCCAGGCTTCCAACGCCGAGAGAGTGGGACTGTCTCTGTGCATCGACTTTTCCACTTAAATCTCATTCACACACAAGTGTCTTTGTGCACACTCATCTATCATAGATGAAAACGCACAAAGACAATCGTCATCCTCGGTTACCGAGAGACTATTACTACTACTATATGCCAGGCAAGTCACCTAGTCTCTATGTCTCAATTTCCTTATCTGTAAAATGAATAGCATAATAACACCCACCCCACAAGATTTTAGTGAGGATCAAATGAGATAATATAATTAAATTTTTTTATTTTTTATAAGCCTTAGAGCAGTATATAGTATCAGCTATTATTGTAAATAGACATATATGACAAATGTATATGTGATACATATATATTATACAACACACACACACATATATGTACATATACACTATTTTAACATTTCTATTAACAGTATCACTATCCTGTTCTGTGGCTGTTTTTTCCACCTCAAAATGTGAACATTCCCCAAGTTTTTTGGATGGTTTTTATGATTCCTTCTAATTCTCAATGATATTTTTCTCATTATCCTTCATATACTCCATTTGAAAGAACAGCCTCAGCACCTTGCACAGTAATATAACTTAATAAATTATTGAATTAAACGGAAGGTTTTAAAAAAGGTAAAATGATAAAAATGACATTTTTAAGATTAATATAGCATCAACATAAACATAAAGGAACCATAAACACAAAGGAAAATACAAATACATAAATAAAATAGTTCCTGTCTTCAAAGAACTTACACTCTACTGGAAGGAACCACATGTATACAGGAAATTAAATATAAACCATAGACAGTAATTTCTAAGGCAAGGACAGAAACAACAGGATAAGCTTCCTATAGGATAAAGTACTTGAGATGATCTTTAAAAGAAGCAAAAGATTCTCAGAGGCAGAGGTGAAGAAGAACTACACTCCAAACATGAGGGATGCCACATAATGTGGCATCAAGTATAGAGATTAACAAGTGGACCAATCTGGCCAGAACATAGAATAATGAAGGAGTGTAATAACATATTCTAAGCTTTGAAAGCTGGGCCAGAGCCAAGCTGAGACAAGAGACCTGGAAAGATCAGCTCAAGCCACAGTGAAAAACTAAACAGAAGAGCCTCTATTTTATTCTACACAAAAGAAGGAGCTTCTCCAGCTTCTTCACATTAGCGGATCCATGGCGTAGACTTATCAATTGGAAGCCTGGTAGAAGATGAAACAAAAACAGGAGAGACTAGAGGAAGGAGAACAATCAGAAGGTTATTGTAATAGTCCAAGCAAGAGTTGATGAGGGCCCCAACCGGTGTGACTGAGGCAAAGGTAGACCAAGACAGAGGGAAATTATTTTATTAAAAAATTTGGGAAGAAATGTGTAGAGCTTTTACAGAAATTTACAGCCATTCCTAGACATTCTCAATACATAATAATAGCTGGTCAAACAAGCAAGCCAGCTGACAGGCATGAGAGTCCCAATCACTCCCAAGTCCTTGCATTAGCACAGAAACCTGCCCCAATCAAGATGGATAGAAGGTATAAGTGAGGAAAGGAGACTGCTCTCATATCATCTGGATGGCAGGTGAGCAGAGGTAGTCCAGACTGTAGAGGTAAAAATCAATAAGGCCTGGCAATTATTTAGATGTAGAAAGTGAATAATCAGCCAGTCAACCAGCATTTATGAAACCCCTGGACTAAGCACTGGGGATATAAAGAGAGGCAAAAAAATCCCCAAACTAAAAACAAAAGTAAACAATCCTTGCTTTCAAGAAGCTCATGGTCTGATAAACAAAGATCACTGTTGACAAATGGGATATAGACAAGTTAAGTTGGGAGTAGTCTCAGACAGAAAAAAAAATTAAGATTAAAGACACCTAGGAAAGAGTCAAGAGGATAGATATGGGTTCAGATCTTCAAATCACTATTTCTGTGAGCTCTGGGTAAGTCAAATAAATGACTAACTCCCTGGTCCTGTTTTTCCATCTATAAATTAAGAAGACTAAAATCACTGGCTTCTGAGATCCTTTCCAGATGCAGATCTAGGATCCTAAAACTATCCCTCCCCCACCCAAAAACTTTCTTCTAGTCTAGAGTTCATGTTAGATACTCCCTCAGTCATAGGAGGGCACACCCAGAGGGCACTTGGACTTGGTGCCTCTTCCTCTTCCTGAGAAGAATAACTGTTCTTTGCTAAAGCAGAAGTGTCAAGCAAGCAGTTCAAATTAGATGAAAATGAAACTGAGAAATATTTAACAAAATAAATAAAAATATAATAAAACATAGATGGCATTAATATGTGGCTTTCTCAGTCAATACATAACCTTCAAAGATTAATGTATGGTTTGGTGACTCTCATTTCTATTTGAGTTTGTTACCACTACAGGACTAAGGTCAAACTCCTTCAGCTGGAACTCTACAATGAGTTCATAACCTACCTAGGCAGTTAGGAGGTATAGTAGATAACAGCACTGAACCTGGAGTCAGGAAGACTTCAGTGCAAATTCAGTCTCAATCAGATGTAAGATCTCAGGTGTGAGATACTAGTCAAGTTACTTAACCACTGTCTGCCTGAGTTTCCCCATCTGAAAAATGGGATAGTCATTCTCAGGATGGTTGTGAGGTTAAAATGAGATAATATTTGTAAAGTGTTGGAAACCTTAAAGCCCTATTTAAATAACAGCTATTTACTACCATTCCAGCCTTATCTTCCACTAAATAATATATAAAAATCTGATCTAGACAAACTGTCACAATTTGCGATGTCACAAAATCCTCACTCTCCTGCTTCTGTTCTTTGCCTATGACATACTTAAAACCTATTTACCTTTCAAGGTCCCACTCAAGTGATATGGTTATCTCATTCTCCTCTGGATTCCAATTACTGACAGTTCTACTTATTTAGCAATGAATTGTGTACTCTCTTAGGACATGTATTTCATGCTTGTACTTTTATTTAATTTTCCACATTATTTATATCTTATTTCTAGAAATGAAATCCTTGTGGTCAGGGTCCAAATTTTATAATTTTTCATGTCTCTCAAACAGTGTTCATAGAAGGTATTTAATAAATATTTAATTGATAAATTGAGACAAATTATTTTTAAATGTCCAATGAACTTGAGATCCACAGATGATTTTTATTTAAGTACTAATTTGGAACCTATCCTTCAAATATACCTACTTGCATTTTGTCCTCATGTAATTACAAGGAACCTTTGGACTTGAAAGCTGATGAAATCTAACCATAAGTACAAAGGTAGCTTCAGAGCTCTTAATTTCTTCCATATATACTTCATCTTCCAATAAGATAAGTAGACTCTTGCATGCATTAAGCTCAAGCTTATAACCCTACTTATAAATTGAGATCTAGCACCAAGTTCAAGATGGGTGAATAGATCTATGATATTTTTATAAAAAACACAGTAGAAAAGAAGGGACCAGATCTAAAACATATTATAAGCAGGAACAATCAAAACATTTTGGTACTAGTTAAAAAAAAAAAGAAAAGACCAGTGGAACAAATTAGATAAGCAGGAATCAGAAATAACTAAATTCAATTACCCAGTGTTCAATAAACCAAGAACATAAACTACTTAAGGATTAACTCCCTCTTTGACAAAAACTGGGAAAACTGCTTGGCAAAAAAAGAAAAACTGAATCCAATCATATGCCATAACAAATCCCAAATGGATACCCTTAAAAATTTACCAGGTAACATCATGCACACAAAATTAGGAGAAAAATGGATGGTGCTATCACTAATAATTATAGGTGAGAATTCTTAACCAAACAAATGATAATGGCAACTAAAAATTTAAAATAAATGAGATGAGATGATATTAAAAAGCTTTTGAACAAAGAAAATCAATACAACTAGAATAATGGAAAAGTTTTTACCAAAAAAATCCTTGGTCAGAGTCCAATATCCAAGATGTAAATGGAATTGACATAAATACATAAAAATGAGTCATTCTCCAATGGTTAAGTAGTCAAAAGTTTCAAATGAACAATTCTCAAAATAAGAATTACATACTATTAACAACATGAAATAGCTCTAAAACACTAAATTTTTAAAACTGCAAATCGAAACATCCCTTGGGGTTTTTACCTCACCAGAAAATTCACAAAGATAATAAAAGACAGGCATAGTCAATATCAGAGAGACTGTGGGAAGACAAGCACATTAGTACTCTACTATTGGAGTTCTGATTTAATCCAATGATTCTAGAAAGCAATTTGAAATTATGCTGAAAAATGACAAATGTCCAGACAATTTTGAGCCACAGATGCCACTGATAGAGCCATACACAAAGGAATAGAACAGAATAAAATAGAATAAAAAGCCTTATTTACAGCAAAATATTCATTGCTTTACTTTTTGTAAATAAGAAATAGATAACAAAATACAGTGCATAAACATAATGCAATGCTACTCTGGACAAATAAGAATATAGAGAAGCATGAAAATATTTGAACTGATGCAAAATGAAGTAAGCAGTACCAAAAAATATATACATTACAACATTGCAAATAAATTAAAAAAAAAAAACTGATCACTATCTAATTATGTCAGTTATGCTTGGCCCCAAAAAAGTGATGAGAAAATGTATCCACATTCTCCAGAGAAGTGGATGAATAAGGGTATAAATATTATAAATATTGTCAGACTTGAATTATAAGTGGTTAGTTTTGCAAAAACTGCTCTTAAAAAAAATTTCTTCTTTGTTATAAGCGATGTATCTGAACAAGGGGAGAGAAATCTAAAGAGGATGTCAAAACAAAAGATATTAAATTTTTTTAAGTCCACTTAAGGAATGAAAGGAGTCTTAACAGTAGAAACAATGTAAGTGCAAAGAATGGCCCCTTTAAAATAATAAATCAAAATTCAAGTCAATTCACTGAGGTAAGAAAATTTTTGCTTTATTCAAACCACCTAGATATAAATACAAAAGAAAAAAGTTAAGTTTCCAAAAGCACTAAACTGCTATTATAACAAATGTAGTTTTAAGCATTGTGTTTGTTCTTTTCAAGTTAGAAAGCATTCTCTGTATTTCTAGAACTATGGGGGTATCTACAGTTTGCTATATTTGAACAAAACTATATGTTTAAGTCTAAGCTTTAGTGATTGTCACAGCAATCTAATTTGCATATTTAATATATAATTTGCAATGACCTGTGGGTCATCTGCAGTTCTGACTAATCCATGCCTATAGTTATCAAATGAAACAAAATGCCTAACATTTTCAGTCTTTTGACAATTTTGAGTATGTTTTCCCCTGGAAGAATTAAGGTCTGAAGGAAAGAACATTTTTCAAGTTTAAGATAGCTAAATATTATATTGACTTGAAAAATATTTACACAATACAAATTTATGCTTTTCCCATAGAAAAGAGCCTAGCAAATAGCTTGTTTCCCATTCCAAAGAGAGCAAATCATGAATGTTACACAATTAATAAAGGATCCTCCTTTCATTTACTATGTCATCCAATTAACTCCTTACTAAGAGTAGGCCATAAAAAAAATACAAAAAATGTTTTTGGCATACTTTTAAGGGTGGCTTAGTACACCCTCATTTTTACATGCCAAAATCTTGCCCTAAGGGGTAGCTGGGTGGCTCAGTGGATTGAGAGCCAGGCCCAGAGAAGTGGAGTCCTGGGTTCAAATCAGGCCTCAGATACCTTCCTGGTTGTCTGACTCTGGGCAAGTCACTTAACCCCCATTGCCTAGCCCTTACCAGTCGTCTGCCTTGGAACCAATACCCAGTATGGATTCTAAGACATAAGGTATGGGTTTAAAAAAAAATCTTGTCTTAATAAGATAACTAAATATATTGTACTCACCGATATATATTCCAGGTAGCAACAGGCAAATTGAGGAGAAAGATGAACCAGTGCAATGAAATAAGCATTAATACAGTAACAATAGTGTGGCCAATCAATTCTGGTACCACCCACTGAAAAGAAAGGAGACACATTTTACTCTTTGTTCATACTGCTTGCAGCCAAATCTATGAATGTATAAAACCTCTATACTAGGACAGCTAGGTGGCTCAGTGGATAGAGAAACAGGCCTGGAGTTGGGAGATCCTGGGTTAAAACCTGGCCTCAGAAACTTCCTAGCTGTATAACCCTGGGCAAGTCATTTTGCCTAGCCCTTAGTCCTCTTCTGCCTTGGAACTAATATTCAGTATTAATTCTAAAATGGAAGGTCTGGGTTAAAAAAACAAAGAAAAGAACCTCCATTCTGTTTGGTATTGGGACTTTACCCAAGGGCAGATGCCTCAGATATGCAAGTAGCTTCACCTGCCTATGAAACCAATTTATTGCCTGTGTGACCAATTCAAGAATGTTTTAAATGATATACATAAATTTCATGTTTGATTTTATTACACAGATGGAAAACTTCAATTAGGAGAGGGGATCTGGTTTACAAATTAGGACACTACAGTTGGAGAGGGAATGGGGACTGCGATTTTTATGGCATTGGGAGATCCTGGTGAGAAATGTCTACTAATCCAAGCCAGACAGCACCTTCTTTACAACTTCTTGTTTTTTTGTTTTAAAACCCTTACCTCCATCTTGGAATTGATACCAAGTGTCAGTTCCAAGACAGAAGATGGATAAAGTCTAGGCAATTAGGGTCAAGTTACCTGCCCAGCGTCACACAGCTAGAAAATAACTGAGGTGATAATCTGAACCCAGGACCTCCTGTATCAAGGCCTGGGTTCTCTATCCACTGAACCACCCAGCTGCCCCACAACTCCTAGTTTTACTTTTAATTTACCAAGAGCAGTGGTATAGAACCAAAATCCACTAATCCATATATAAGGTTCCCTGCAGTTGCAGAATGACTTAAGTTTTAAAATGTGATATTATTTATGCTTTATTATATTTTTAATTCATTTATTAAATGTCTCAGTTCCATTTTAATCTGATTCTGATGAACTCTGGCCCCATATTGGCTGCCTCTGGCCTAGAGCACTGTGATGTAACTTTTCCAAGTTCACACAATGTGGATGTGTCAAAGGTGAGACCTGAACCCAGGTGGTCCTGGTCCCAATGACAGCTCTCTATCCAGTGACCACCATTCAACTCAAGGAAAAATTTGAACCTAAATAAGGTTTACAGTCAATACTTGGAAGGAGAGGGTACAGGAGGGCCAGGATTTAAATTTAATATTACATTCTTCTGGAGGCAGCTAGATGGCTCAGTGGTTTGAGATCCAGGCCTATAGATGGAGTTCCTAGATTCAACACACTTCCTAGCTGTGTGACCCTGGGCAAGTCATTTATCTAGTCATTATTACTCTTTTGCCTGAAAATTGCATTATTACATTAACATGGCAACACACTTTTGGTATCTTTTTCTTTTCATTTATAACTCTATTTCTCATGCATTTACCATTGAGGTTGGGTTCTCAATGGGGAAAAGGAAGGATAGGAGACGCAAAAACAGAAGAATCTAATAAAATGTTTTCTATTTACTTATGTTTTAGAAATTTTTTTTAAAGCTAAACAAATGGGAATACCAAAATAACTCCCAATCAGCCAGATCCTTCCACTGGGTAAGTTAATCCTTAGGGACAAACCATAAGATACTTGATCCTTTCACATTTTCTGAAAGTATATTCAAATTTTCAGACCACTAATAAATCTATAATCCAGTTCAGCAGGTGGCAACATTTATTTATACTAGTTTTATTTCCTTTTCTTTATGCAGGGTCACTAAACTGGTAGATCAGGGGAATGCTGTTTAGCTAGTCTTTAGCAAAGTACTTTAATACATATCTCATGCTATTCTTAGGAAAACGATGGAGAGATATAGACTAGGTGTCTACCTAGTTATATGGATTTTGAACTGGTTTAAAGGAAGGACTGAAAGGATAGTCACTAATCATTTGATATCAACTTGTACAGAACTCTCTAATGGAATTCCAAGGAATCTATGGTTGGCTGTGGGCTACTTAAGATCCTTAATGAATGGTGTAATGGAAGATATAAGTGGCATCTTTATCAAATTTGCAGATGATACAAATTAGAAGAGACAGCTAGAAGAGACAATAGAAGATCTTATCTTCTTTGTCTGAATTCAATAAAATAAAATGTAATGAGGATAAATATATATAGTCGTATATATGGGTTCAAAAAAAGTAACTTCAAAAATATAACACAGCAACTCATCTGAAAAACAGCTAGGAGTTTGAGGGGTCTGCAAATATCATGACTTAAAAGTATGATGTCACTATCAAAAAAAGTAATGTGATCTTAAGCTGCATTAAGATGGGCACATATTCCATAACACAGAGAAGACTGTCCATATTTACTCTACCATGGTCAGATATCTGGAATATTTCTAGGTACCAAAATTTAGGAAGGGCATTGATAGGCCAGTGAGTGTCCAAGGAAGACAACCAGGAGGGTGAAGGAACTAAAGACCATAAAATATGAAGACTGATTGAAGAAAATAAGAATGTTTAGCCAGAAGAATAGAAAATTTATGGGAAAGGGAAAATAAATAAAGCTTTCTTCATGTATCTGAAGGTTTGTAAAGAGGAAGAGGGATTAGACTTGTTCAGTTTGGTTTCAGTGAGCAAAACTAGGAAGAATGGGTAGAAGTTGTTAAAAGGCAAATTTGATATCAATAAGAAATTCCTTATGATTAAGAACTGCCCAAAAGTAAAATGGACAGACTTGGTAGGTTGTAGGGTCCTCCTTATCCAATGTGTTATGGTAGTTGCTTGATTTTTCCAACAATGAGTTGGAGTACATGGTTTCCAGAGTCCCCTCTAATTCTGAAGTTCTGTCATGAATTCTTGACAGAGTGCCAGAAGAATAGAATCCCATCTTAGGAAGTTAATGTGACAGCATTAGCAACAACAAAAAGGATAGGAGATGTGGTCAGGGAAAAACAGATGGAGGTGATGCTGCTGCTGCTGCTGCTGCTGCTGCTACTACTGCTGCTGCTGCTACTATTAACAGCATCCCTATATGTAGGCAGAATAAGAAAATAGCTCACTACCAGAGCCAATATTACTCTTGGCCCTAACCTTAGGGATCAAGTGCCATCATCAGTTCCAAAAGAGCTGTGGGCTCATGACACAAGCCACTAGAGCATACTCTGGTAGGGGAACTCTAGGCAAAGCAATTTCATAAAATTCTCATTAAAATCAAAAGGATTGTCAAATTGTAAAAAAGTATATCCATGCTGTAATTAGTTAATAACACTCTAGAGAACTGCCAATGTTTAGATGTCTCTAAAATTACTTAAACCAGGGGTTCTTAATCTTTTTTTATGTCACAGACCCCTTTGGCAGTCTGGTGAAGCCTTTGGACCCCTTCTCAGAGTCATTTTATTAAGGAAATCAATTTCCTGAAATACAGTTATCCAAAAAAAAAAAGGTCATAAAACAAGTTCACAGACCCTGGACTTAAATGGATGGCAAGGAATAACCCTCTCAAGAAATTGGTTTGGGTTTTTTTTTTTTTCAGTTTTAAGAAGTAAACCCATAAAACATCCAATTCATGGGGTGGCAGCCAGGTGGCTCAGTGGATTGAGAGCCAGGCCTAGAGATAGCAGGTCCTAGGTTCAAATCTGGCCTCAAACACTTCCTAGCTGTGTGACCCTGGGCAAGTAACTTAACACCCACTGCCTAGCCCTTACTGCTTTTTGGCCTTGGAACCAATACATAATATTGATTCTAAGACAGAAAGTAAGACAGTAATTGTTTAACTTGGCTAAATTCAATTAATTCAATTCAAATATTTTTACCAAAATAAAATTCTGACTAAGTTAAAGGTGAGATTGCCTCAACTACCTGAAACTAATCTTTTAAACAAAAATACCCACTATTTTGGTCTGACTATAAACTGAATTTTCCCCCCAAAATCTGGCTTATATACACTCAGAGTGTGGCCAATAAACTGCAATGAGCTGATAAATGTTTAATAAGGAGGATGATAGAATATGCATGATACATTTCTAAACTTAATCTGCATTATTAACATATTCTCCTTTCTTAAGTCTAGACAATCAATAAAACAATCAATCAAGTCTTGATTTGTTTTGTTTGCCAATTTGAGATGTGAACACTCACAGTGAACATTTTAAAAATGGACTGTAGCTGGTTCAGGCTGATTCTTACCATCCTTACCTATAAGTGTTATTTTTCATTGTGTGTACATGTGTGGGTATATACATACTTCCTTTCAAAGAGGTATCATAATAGTAATATGTCTTAGAAAGTGATTGCCCTTTCAATTATCATCCTCACCCAGGGAAGATGTGAGACTCCAAGATGAAAGAAACAGACTTGAGAAAGAGAGCAGCTCTCCACAGGTAGGTACTTTGCCTTTGCTGCAACAGTGATGGGAAAGGGAAGGGGGAAAAAAGGAGGAGCTTAAGAGACAGATTTTTTCATGTCAAACATTCTTAATGGTGTTTTATTACATCAAGTATTGTGAGATATCAGAACTAATCAAATCTCTGAGATGGATGGAAACTCTGATGTCATCTGGACCCCAGATAATCTCTTACACACAAGAATAGCCCTGACAAACGGTCATTCAGCCTCTGCTTGAACTCTTCCAGTGACAAGCACTGGCTTTGGAATTGCACAGCCTGAGTTTAATCCAGGTTGTGCCTCTTTCTACTTGTGTGATCCTGGGTAAATCACTTTACTCTAAGTCTCAGTTCTTCCTTTGTAAAATGAGGACTAGATTAAATGGCCTTTGCAATCTCTTGCAACTTTAAAGTCATGATCATGTTATTAACTGCCTTTTGAATTGGGCCATTATATTTTTGGCCAACCTTGACTGTTAACGAGTTCTTTATTATGAAATGAAATGTCTTGTAACTAGGATCCATTGTTTTAGTTCTGCCTCTGGAGCTACATGGAGTAAACTCTAATCCCCCTCCCACATAACAATCCTTCAAATACATGAGGTCAGATAATTTTGTCATCAAATCTGCTCTTCTCCAGGCTAAACAACTCTAGTTGCTTCAACCAATCCTCCTCTGACCTGGTTTCAAGTCCCTTTGCATCACAGATAATTTCCATCTTGTTCAATGTCCCTCTTAAAATGTGTCATCTAGAAATGAATATACTAAATAACACATGTGATCTGACTAGCAGAGAGTACAGGGGTACAAATACCTTCTTCATTCTGGGAAATACATTTCTAATCATATAAACTAAAGTCATGTTAGAATTTTTCAGAAGATAAACCATACTGTTGACTCTAATTGAGTTTAGTCAACTAAAACCCCCAAGACTTTTTCATAAGAACTACTGTTAAGTCACATCTCTTTCATCCCATATTTATAGTTAACTTTTGAATCTTAGAAAGACAGCCTAGTGTAATAAAAAAAATTGTCATATTGGGGGTGCAAGCAGAGTTTAAACCCTTATCTAAGGATCAATTCTAAGGCAGAAGAATAGTAAGGGCTAGGCAATTAGGTTAAGTGACTTACCCAGGGTCACACAGCTTTTGGAAGCATCTGAGGACAAATCTAAATTGAGGTCCTTCCAACTCCAGGCCTCACACACTATCCACTGTGCTACTTAGCTGTCCTCATTTTTTTTAAACCATTACTTTTTGTCTTGGTACCAATTCTAAGACAGAAGAATGTCAAGGCAAAGCAGTCAGGGTTAAGTAATTTGCCCAGGCTCACACAGCTAGGATGGACTACAATATTTCTGAGGTCCTTTCAAATTCTTAAATGCCATCATTCTTTGAAAAGCTAAGTATGCTTTCTTACTACCTAGTTACTTAACTCAAGTTTCAATTTCTTCCACCAAGTTCACCCTACCAGTATCAGTTTGTGGATCATTTTCCTCAACTGAGAAAGCAGAAGCAAAATAACTGGGTATTTCATTTACCTTCTCTTTCTCATTTGGTAGCATTATAATTATACTACCTGCCTCAAGACATAGACTCAGCCCTTCCCTGGTAACTTTACATCAAATATACTTTTTTAAATTCTTTATTGTTCTTGGAATTTTTTTTTTATTCTGAAAGCCTTAGTTCATTCTGGCTACCTGTCTTACTGATATTGTTTTTAATATATTTTCTCCATAATGCAAACTTAAAGAACAATATGTATTCTAAAATCAACTGTTCCCTTTCATTGGTGAAAGATATTGAGAGCTAACTATAATTCCTATTGGCTAGAATATTAGAAGATAAGTTATTTTTTTAATCTTACCTTGTTTAATTTTGAACAACAAGACCTAGCATTGATGTAGTCACATTCTAAATCAGATAATGTGATTATCTGAAAACCAAGATAAGGAACCATTAAATTTGTACTCTAATAATATAATGATTTCATTTTAAAGCCTTAGAAAATGGCTAAGTATATAATCCACATTGCTCAAAGACAGAATGGAGTTTGAATTTATAAAAATTGCTATATCCTTACCAAAGTATATCAAAGTTGGATTATTAAAACAACTTGCATTTTTCATTTGTTACCCCTGTTCCCTTTTCAATTAATGATATTCCTGGATAGCCTACTCACTGTTTCTATATCTGAGTCTCCTAAATGTTACATAACATGAAAAACAGGGAGAGGAATAACAAGATCCAAAATGAAATTATAAAAGTAGTAAAGTAACATCTACTTTAAAAATTAAAAAACAAATGGGATTATTCTGCCTACATTTCCTCAATGCCCTTTTTTCCTTAACCTCCAACAATCTAGCTTTCATGCTTACCATTCTAAAGAAAAGTGATAAGTACTATAAATTACAAACATTCTTAGGACAGTTTTGCTTAATTGCTTTGGGGGAAAAGCACTTTGGAGGGGAGTTTGTTTTATTCATTGTTGGAGTTTGGGGCTTGTCTTGTATCAAAAAAAATTACAGATTTTAAAAGAATTTTAAAACTGTTTTAAACTAACCAAAAAATAACAAAGGAAAAAGCTAACAAACTGAAGGTTTGATTCTGTCTGGACAACAGGGATTCTTAATCTAGGGTCCATGGAATTTAAAATATATATTTTTTGTTAACTATATTTCAAGAGAAATGATTTTCTTTCCAATTCTATGCATTTAAAAACATTATTCTGAGAAAGGGTCCAGCTATATCAACAGACTGACAAAGAGGTTCATGACCCAAAAAAGGTTAAAAATCCATGATCTAAACTCACAAGTTTAAAAAAAGTGAGAAGGAATATTAACTTCTAAACCATTCATTAATCTATTCAACAATTACTGAATAGGTAACTTATTTTCAAGATACTAAGCACTATAAAATAGAAAGCAGATCTAGTTTAACTTTAATCACAATGTGGTGTTCCATTATTATGCAATACTGTTAATAAAACTGAATGGTGTATAAACCCTGAGATAAGAGTTGCCGGTTTCTTTTCTGCCCTAAAGTGCCACTTAGCTAGTGTTGAGCTTCAGCTTTCTGCTTTGCATGGACACAGTATAAATACTGTAACAAGAATATATAAGAAATCTTCAGGAAACTTGTAGCCAACATCAAATAGGCCCGAAAAACTTAAGAATAAGAGTTTCACATTTTAGGGAACTACAAAAAGAAGTTACAAAAAAGATAGGAGCGGTTTAACTAACACTATAGATCTGCAATCTCCTCAAAACTGACTTTTCAAGAAGTTTTAACATAAAATATCCAGAAAAAGGATGCTATTCAAAAAAAGGTTCTCCAGTGGAAAATGAGCCCAGTCTAAATTGGGGCATGAAATGCCTGGCCTGCAACATTCCGAAGAACAAAGGAGGACGAAGGAATAAGAGGGCTCCCTAGCTCCGGACCCGCCACAGTGGGGGGAGGCTGGGGTCTCATCCGGAATCACACTGAATCCCTGTGCCCACGTTGCCTGACCGAGGGCTGCTGGATTATTCTTTCCGGGGGAAAAAAAAAAGCTCCTAGGAAAAGCCTAACCTTCCTCCAAGAAGAGCGCGGAGGGACGGACCAAGGTAATGAATCATCCTCGGCTGAGCTGCACCTTTGGCTTGGGCAGGAAGGGGGCCCAGCCGGGGAGACACCCCAGTCTCCCCAACAGAGGCCTGAATAACAGAATCTGAGCAGCGGCTCCCATAGTTCCTGCGCCCGACACACCCACCCCTGACCCCCAGTCCGCCTCGCTCTCGACGGAGTTCCTGGCCCGCGTGCACCCCGGTTCCGCGGCGGCCCCCCCACTTTCCCCGCCCGCACCCGCTCAGCCCCGAGTTTAGGGCTCCCCGCTGCCCAGGCCTGAGGCCCGCCACGCCACGCCACGCCACGCCCGAAGGCTGCGGACGGAATCCCGGCCAGGACAGCCGACTAGAGGCAAGGATACAAAATAGACGGAAAGGAAGATGAGGGCGCAGCAATCGATGAGCGAGAAGACGAAAACCACCGCCTCCATCCTTCGGCGCCTTCGTCGCCGTCAGTTCCGCCAAACCGGCTACCGTCCGCGGAACCGCCCACCGACGGCCTCCCCCGCGCCGTTGAATGCCGGGAGTGGTAGTCCGTAGTGTGTCGATCCCTTACGGGCTTTGGCTCCGAGGCGGCTCCGACTGCATGCTGGGAAGCTCAGGGTTTTCAGCGCTTTAGGTAGTTTTCCACCCCTCTTCGGTTCCACAACTTTTATTAAGCCCCAGTTAGGGGCCGGACTCGCCCCTGATTAAATACTGAGTAGAAAAACCACAGCCTCTGGCCTCGAGATAATTCCCAAAGGAATGCAGTCCGGGCATTCAAGCCCCAAGTATTTCATAGAGGCCAAATCTGCTTTGGAAGAGTACCCTTTTCTAGACATTTTATGTTTAAAAAAAAATTCTCGAAAAGGCAGTTTTGAAGAAACAAGTAAGAATCTTGGTGGAAGCTAAGTGGGGTAGAATAAAGTCAGGATCTGGAGACCTAGGACCTGGGTCTGAATGACTACCTCATCACTTTTGTGACCTTGAGCAAGTGGATTCTCCTCTCTGGACCTCAGTGACTTCTTCAGTAAAATGAGGGCGGTGGATTAAATGACCCCTACGGCCATTTTCAAACTCTAAACCTGTGACACTGTAGCTAAAGACTACATGTATTAACATGACTCCTGATCTAAATAAAAAATCTCACTGCTAATTACCACATCTATTAGTCAAAGTATGTGTACATGTGTGTATATATACACACATACCGAGTATTCACCACCTAGTGGAATCATCCTCTACTCCCCATTATCTAGTTAGTTACTAGTTAACTTTAATTCAACAAAAACAAACACAAAGGTTTAGTTATACGAATAACAGGAAACGAAAAAGAGATGAAGTTATAGATCCAGATCTATCATATCTATACGGATCTGTAACAGTGAATCTATTCATTAAAATTGTGTGTTTTGGGGTTGTTTTGTTTGTTTTTGAGGTGCATCCTTGTATTCAATTTTTGGCAAAGGTCCAAGCAAAAAGGCTTAATCTTGCACTTACAGTGGACAGTGGGAGGAGCCAGGAGAGAAAGTAGCTTTTGCTTTTGCTTTTGCTTTCTACCCTAACCTATCACACCAGGTCAGAGAATTGACACTTCTGAGAATTGACACTGTTCTTTTGGCTGAGAAACTTCCTTTTCTTCTCTTCTGTGTTTTTAATGTTTAATTGACATTCTTCCCTCTCTTTTTTTTTCCATCACTATCACTACCTACTGATTCCTCCTTCTAATCAATCCTCCCTTTCCCACCAAAAATTAAAGCCTTCCCTTCTCACAAGTACAGTCAAGAAAAACAAAGTGTTTCCCTAGTCCATCACCTCTCTGCCAAGAGGTAGAAGACATTCTTCTGCAGTCATGATTGATAAGTGATCAGTGTTCCTAAGTCTTTCAAAGATATATTCCTTTAAACTATTATAGTGTGGGGAATGAAATAAAACCACCACCCACCCAAATTATAATTACAAACCTGGAGTCTGAGAGTGAATGGTAAAAGATGCAGTTTTTATTCTTACTCATGAGTAAGGGGGCACATCCTCATGGCAATGCCCAATGCATGGGTGCAGATACAAGCATTTTATATATTCCTGATATAGACCCCCACCTCCTCTGTCTGAAACCCTGGGGGTCCAACTTACAATCTGGAGGAAGCAGGATGGTGGGGTATGGAATGATAGTTATGTCCTTAGGAGGACTCCTGTGGCTCCTAACCATCAGAGATAAGCAAAGTGGTTTGCCTTCTTGAGATAAAAGGCCTTCCAACTCACTGGACCTGTGGCAATAACAAAATATCCTTGAGGTCTTATTTTGAAACCCTAAGAAGGTTTCCATTCCCTAATGGGGTCTAGAGTGAAGTTCCCCATGAGAAGAACAAATTAATTCTTTTCTCTCCACACAGTAGTTATATCATAAATTGGTCTGCTTCTATCCACTTCACTCTATCAGTTCCTATGACTTCCCACATTTCTCTCCTTTTTGTCATTTCTTCTGCAATAATGTTCCATTGTAGGCAAATAAACAGATGGAGAGAGACAGACATAGTGACAGAGACATCATTTGTCAGACTCTTAACTATGGGCCAGACAGTGTGCCAAGTGCTGTGGATACTAATAGAAGCAGATATACCCTCACCTCAGAGAGCTCACATTCTCATGGTGGAAGCCAACACATAAATAAGAACTGGAAAGAAAAAGGTAGGGTGGCATGACAAGGAAATCTAAGGAAGATGCATGAATTACTGTGCCCCTGCAATTTAAGGCCAAAAAAAATAAAAATAAAAAAAATTTTAAAAACCTCTCACCTTTCAGGATCTGTGAGCCAGGGGAGGAAATTGGGGGTGGGGGTCAGGAGAGCCTTGAGAAAATTGTACATGCTCTTACCTAATTGATGGACTCCCACTTTGTTCCCAACTCTTTGCAACAACAAAAGATGCTGCTATAAATAATCTTGAACACATTGGCCCTTGTAGAAGACCAGAAATTTAGGGCTTTCAGTTTCAGCTATAATGACAACTGCTTTCTGAACACATTCAAGACAACTATCAATGTCACATGGTTCAATGGGGATCTGATTGGGGATATAGACTCTAAATGATCATTCCATTGCAAATACTAATAAAATAGAAATAAGTTTTGATCAATGATACATGTAAAACCCAATGGAATTGTTCATTGGCTATGGAAGGGGGATGGAAGGAAGGGAGGGAAAGAACATGAATCATATAACCATGGAAAAATATTCTAAATTAATTAAAGAAAATTAAAAAAAAAACCTATCAATACATGCTAAGCCAGAGTATAACAGGAATTTGAACCTAGAAACCAGCAGGACCTCCTTATCTATAATATCTGCCCAGAGACCCAAGTAACTCTCTAGGTTTCATATTGAAATGCAATTTGAATAAAAAAAGGTCTGCTCGAATTGTAGCATTAAAACCTCCACCCAAAATCAAGCCAGTGATCCTTGAAGGTTCCCCTAGTTATTCCCATTCAATAAAAATCATTTTCTGCTATCATATTGGAGCTCTTGCTGTTCTGGTGCTCCCATATTTCAGATTCTACACAGGCTATATCTGACATAGTCATGTCGGGCTCACCCTATTTCTCCCCTAACACATACACACACATGCATGTACACACAAATACACACACATACTTGTTTGCAGAAATAAAGAAAAAAGCAAAGGAAGGAGAAAAAAAAAGGGTGGTGATATCAAATGACCTGTTAGCAATAGCGGTTATCTGCTTACAAGTAGAAACCTTTTGCATGCCTGGGTGATGAGATGGACTCTGGTGCTTGAGACCATGCCTGCTGCAAGGCTGAACTAGAGGGAGCTGTCATCTCTATCACAAGGAATATCTAGAGGCAACAGTGTCTACTTTGGGGTGGGAAAATGGAGATTGGGCAGAAAGAGTTTCTAGTAGGGATCCTAATTATTGAGCTCTATCACCTCAATGAGTGGTTTGATCCAGAAGTAACATTAGTCATCCCCAGTTCACAGTCCAAACTGGAGGATTTAGTTCTGAAAAACAGGTGAGCCTGAGCAGAAAGCAGATGGAGTTCTGGGAAGAGTTCTGTTTAAGGTTTATGTTGTCTTCCCCATTAGACTATGAAATTCTTGAGAACAGAAACTCCTTTTTCCATCTTTCTTTGTAAGTGTTTTGTACAGTGCCTGGCAATACATACCTGTTAATTCACTGCACTGGGCTGCCATTTCCCATTCTATCCAAAGACTTAGAGCATGTTACTGCAGAAATGTGTATTGTTTATATCAGCAAATCTTATATGGAGAAACAGTAGAAAGGGAATCAGTAGTATTCACAGGTAGACATTTCCTTGTTCTTCATTAAGGTTTACTCTACTAGTAGAAATAAAAACTTATCATTATTCAATAAAAGGATTATTTTTTTGCTACCATCTTTTGGTTCTTTCTGTCCTGGTGCTCTCTCAGCCTGCATTGTGGCCCTCAGGTTATAATCTTTTTGAATTTTGGGGAGTACAGGCAGGAGTGTTATGCTGGCAAATGTTTAGAAATTTGTCTTCCAAAAGAAGAAAAGCTGAAACTACTCCAGTTACCAATGACCTCTTAATTGCCAAATTAAAGAGCCCCACTATCTCTTCCTTTATTTGTCTTCTGATCAAAATGTGCTTTTTCTTGCCAGACTAACCCCTGCTATTCTCTCAATCCTATAATTTCCAGTCTTCTGCAACAGATAGTCCCCTCAATTTCCTCAATTTCTCCCTCTCTACTGGTTTCTTTTCTGCTGCCTACAAACCTAGCCAACTCTTTCCATTCTTGTTTTTTAAAAATGTCCTCTCTAGACACTACAGTCCCCCTTCCTTCAAGCTATCATCTTATTTCTTTCTCCCATTCTCTGTCAAAATCCATTAAAAAGCTAACAACACTCATTGATTCCAGTATCTCTCCTCATTCTCTTCAAAACTTTTTAAGTGTCTTCCAGAGTCATCATTCAACATGCCCTTTGATCCAGCAATATCACTATTAGGTTTGTACCCCAAAGAGATAATAAAAAAGGGTTGTAAGAAAGTATTCATAGCCTTGCTCTTTATGGTGGCAAATAATTGGAAAAGGAGGGAATGTCCCTCGACTGGGGAATGGATGAACAAATTGTGGTATATGATGGTAATGGAATACTATTGTGCTTCAAGGAACAATGAACTGCTTGATTCCTATATGAACTGGAAAGACCTCCATGATCTGATGCAAAGTGAAATGAGCAGAACCAGAACATTGAACACAGAAACTGAAATACTGTGTAACTATGCAATGTAATGGACTTTGTTACTAGTAGCAAAGCAATGATCCTGGATGATCCCAAGGGACTTATGAGAAAGAATGCTATTCACCTTGAGAGAAAGAACTGTGGGAGCAGAAATACAGAAGAAAAACATAAGATTTATCACTTAGTTATATGGATATATGATTTGGGGTTGTGGTTTTTTTTAAAGATTGCTCTATTACAAGTATAAGTAATATAGAAATAAGTTTTGAGAAATAATACATGTATAAACCAGTGGAATTGCTTGTCAGCTCTGGAAGGGGAAAGGAAAGAGGGGATAGAGAGAATATGAATCATGCAACCATGAAAAAATATTTTTTAAAAATATGGATGCACAGAGAAAAAGAAAACAAAAGTTCAATTCAATTGAAACTGTTCGCTTCAGAATTACGTATAACTTCTTTTTTATTTTTGTTTTAATTAGTTAATTTTTAAAAATCTTATTTAGCTTTTCTCTTCCTTCTCCACACCATAGGCCTCATCCAGCAAAATATATAGATTGCCTTTCATGTTTCTATTTCTCAGTTTGTTCTCTAAAGGTGAACATCCATAAGTTATTCTTCAAATTCTTCAAATAGTAAACTGTAGTTATACATAATGTTCTCTTGGTTCTATTCATTTTCATTCTTCATTATCAGATGTTGGTCTTTCCAAGTTTTTAAAAAATTCATCTACTCATTTCTTATGGCACAGTAGTATGCCATCACAATCATATACTACAATTTGCTTAGTCATTCCTCAATTGATGGACATCCCCTCAATTTCTAATTCTTTGTCACCACAAAGAGAGCTGTTATAAATATTATGGAACAGATAGGTTCTTTGCCTTTTTTCCTGATCTTCTTGGTAAGTAGACCCAGCAATAGTTTACTGGGTCTAAGGATATATACAGTTTAATAGCTCTCATGGTCTAATTACAAACTGCTCTTCAAAATGGTTGAATCAGTCCACAATTCCTCCAGCAGAGTATTAGTGTCCCACTTTTCCAAATCCCCTCCAACATTTGTTATTTTCCCCTTTTCTCGTTTTTGCCAATTTGATGGGTACAGAGTTGTTTTGGTTTGCATTTCCCTAATCAGTAGTGATTTAGAGCATTTTTTTATGTACCTACATATAGCTTTGATTTCTTCTTCCAAAAACTGTTCATATATTTTACCTATTTATCAGTTGAAAGATGACTCTTATTCTTGTAAATTTTACAAAGTTCTCTCTATATTTTCAACATGAGACCTCTATAAGACTTTGAAAAAATTTCCCCAAATTTTCTGTTTTCTTTCTAATTTTGGCAACATCTGTTTTATTTAATCAGAAAATGTCTAATTTAATGTACTTGAAATTATTCATTTTTTATCTCATAGTGCTCTTCATCTCTTGTTTACTCACAAATTCCTCTCCTATCCATAAACCTAATAGGTAATATTTTCCCTGTTCTAGTAGTAGTAGTAGTAGTAGTCTCTCGGTAACTGAGAATGACGATTGTCTTTGTGCATTATCATCTATTGATGTACCCTCATGTGGCTTTGGAGTCCAAAGGCTGAGGCGCACAGTTTGTGGCACATGGAGCATGGGACGCCAGTTGTTACGGGAGGTGCGGTTGTGGCCTGGTGTCAGCATTCACGCGCAGCAGCAAGACGTCGACGTCGCTCATCTTCAAAGGTGGTAGCAGCATGGTGAATGTGGGTTCGCCAGCTGCTTCTATCAGAGGCAGCGAGTTCTAGTTGCTTTGGTGTAATGCCAGCCCACTTCAAGTTTGACTTTAGCTGATCCTTGAATCTTTTCTTTGGTCGGCCTTGTTTCCTGAGTCCAGCTGACAGCTCACCATAGAATACCTGTCTTGGTATTCGCTGTGGGTCCATGCGGATGACGTGTCCCGACCATCATAGCTGGGTTTTGAGGACCAGGACTTCGATGCTGGTGGAGTTGGCTCTGTCGAGGACTTCCTGGTTGGTGATTCGGTCCTGCCATCGGATCCTCATGATTGACCGGAGGGAGCGTTGGTGGAATTGCTCCAGCTGTTCATGTGCTTCCGGTACCGTGTCCATGTCTCGCAACCGTACAGGAGCGAGCTGAGGAACACTGCGTTATACACTTTGAGTTTTGTCGCAGTGCTTACACCGCTGTGTTGGAGGACTTTGGAGTGCAGCCACTCGAGTGCCTGGCTGGCCTTTTGGATCCTGGCATTAATCTCGTGGTCTAGGGACCCGTCGTTGGCGATGGTGCTGCCCAGGTACTTGAAAGTGTTGATATTAGAAAGCTGCATGCTGTCGATTGTAATGCATGGCTGGTTGGTTGGCCTCCCTGGTGCAGGTTGGAACAGCACCTCTGTTTTGCTGAGGCTGATAGTCAGGCCAAACAGTTTTGTTGTGGTAGAGAACCTATCCACAATGATTTGGAGATGATTTTCTTGGTGGGCCATGAGAGCACAGTCATCTGCAAAGAGAGCTTCCAGGATGAGTCTCTCTGTTGTCTTTGTTTTTGCAGTCAGGCGGCGAAGGTCGAATAGTGAGCCATCCAGTTGGTATTTGATATAGACGCCCAGGTCTAGATCCATCACAGTATGTCATAATACTTGGGTGAAAAATAGGTTGAATAGTACCGGAGTGAGGACACAGCCTTGTTTCACACCATTGGAGATGGTGAAGTGATCGGAAGTCTCTCCACCAGATAGGACTTCCCCTGTCATGTCAACATGAAAGAGCTGGATCAGTTTGACGAATTTTGCTGGGCAACCGAGCTTGCTAAGGATCACCCTCAATGCATCCCTGTTTACTGTGTCAAACACCTTCATCAAGTCTATGAAGACAATGTAGAGACTTGGGTTCTGCTCAAGGCATTTTTCCTGCATTTGCCTCACCGTGAAGACCATGTCGATGGTGCTGCGATCTGGTCAGAAGCCACATTGTGATTCAGGCAGGTTCTGCTCTGAAACAGATGACAGGAGTCTGTTGAGTATAACACGGGCGAGGATCTTTCCAGCAGTGGAGAGTAGTGAGATGCCTCTGTAGTTGTCACAGGCTGCTCGTGAGCCTTTGTTCTTGTATAGGGCTACGATGGAGGCATCTCTGAGTTCTGGGGGCATGTCTTTCTCTTCCCATATGCTGGTCAGCACTATGTGGAATGCCTGGAGCGCCTTTCCATTTAAGGCCTTGTACACCTTGGTTGGGATCCCATCTTTACCCGGGTGCCTTGCCTGCACTCATTTGTTGAATGGCTTTTTGGACTTCCTCTATTGAAGGAGGGACATCAAGTTGTTCAATGGTGAGGTTTTGGGGGATCTGGTCAAGGGTGCTTTGGTCGACTGAAGAAGGTTGGTTGAGAAGCTGACTGAAGTGTTCTTTCCACCTGTTGCTGATGCCTTTTTTATCTTTTATGAGAGTGTCACTGTCAGAGGATAGTAAGGGGGCGGTGGTGGGTTTTAATGGCCCATAGACAGTCTTGAGGGCACTGAAAAATTGTAGTCCCTGTTCTAATTTACTTATAACATCCCCTTTTATGTCTACATCATGTATTCCTTTTGATATTATTTTAGTGAATGGTACAAGATAATTGATTTCTGCTAAACTACTTTCCAGGTGTTCTAGCAATTTTTACCAAATAGTGATTTTTTTATCTCAATAGCCTGCCTATAACCTCTTAATTGCCTGGTCTAATGAGTTTTTCTCATTCCTCACCTTTCTTGATCTTTCTTCAGGATTAGACATTTGAAACCACCCTCTCCTGTTTGATCCTCTCTTCTCTCTGATTTTTTTGTGGCATTAATGAGTCTCTCTTGGTTCTCCTCAGTGCAGGTCTGACCATATCACTCCTCTTTCCAATAAATTCCAATGACTCCCTATCACCCTTAGGATCAAATGTAAGCTCTTTTGTTTTTCATTTAAAATATAGAGATACCTTGACACTCCAGTTAATTCATTCCTTGGCCAAGCTTATAATTCAGTTTGCTCATGTGTCAAATCAAAATTCCCCATTTAAATTAATAAAAATGCAATTAATCCATTCCAGCCCCCAAAAACCACATGATTTTTTTGTTTTATATGCTTTTAAATACAAAATGTACTTTATAAATAACAAATAAATATATTTATAGATAATAAGAAAGAATGTAAAGAAATAAACTTGCTTATGAAATGTTATTTAACTACAAGGACAGGCAAAGATGCTGATAGAGACGGTTTTCATTTGGTGCACTCTCAACTTAATATAATTTACTCTTTACGCATGTAATGCTATAATTTAAATGCAAAATTGACCGTATACATTACTTATGATATATAACTTTATTGCTAAACTTAATAGCTATTTTTTAAATTTACTTAATTATCATCATTTTCTTCATTGAATTTTGGCTATTTTGCCACACTTTCCTCTATTTCACTTAAAGGCTGTTTCAACAAAAACCTTTCCATGGAAGTTTGTTTCTTCCTCCCTTTCAGAACATTTCCACAATGTGTGAAAAAGTTTCCTTATACAGCTCCAACCCAAAACCAGTTGCAGCTTTTTCTGGGTGTCTTTTTTTTTTAATCGCCGAACTTTATTTGGGTTGTAACTATCACACAAGCCAGCCACCTAAACCACTGTGTGACAACCCCACCCTGCTCCTTCCTTTTCAGCCCCTCCAGAGGAGACTGAGCACTCTCTCCCTTCAGGCCCCACTTCTTGTCTTCCTCTTTCTTCTCCTTTTTGCCATCCTCAGCAGCCTATAAGGCCAGGAGCCCATGGCATTCCATAGGCCTCATTGTTGGAGTCCAAGTCTGGAAGATATAACCTCTAACGACCCCTTCTGCTTCAAAATCGTACATACGATTGATGTTTTCCGATCATATTCCTTCGCCAAGTCAGAAACATGCACACCTTGCTCATGTTTTTCGATAATTTCTCGCTTTAATTTAATGGACGTCATCCTTCTCTTCTCAGCACTACGCTTGACATTTATTTTCTTAGGACCCATGGTTAAAAGTTATGAAATTTGCCCCAAAAACTGATAATAAAGACAAAAATAAAGAAGATCGCAAAAGCAATTCAATACAGATGCTCGCACAGCCAGATAAACACTGAACAAAACAAGACAGCCTCCTGTAAACCGAACTTGTGAAACCGAATGTTTGTTGGGCAGGCTCTGGTGGAAGGAGGCAGAAGCTCGTGATTCAAATATCCGCTTGTGACTTAAAGCAGAATGTCCCTATCCTGCCGGCTCATATCTCAAATTGCTTGTGGCTTAAGGTGGTCATGTATCAATGTACCACTGTATTTTATAATCTCTTCCTAGAGGTAACTTATAACCTGCCTTTTCTGGCTAATTAAATATTGCATCCCTCTACATATATTATGATTTAATTCAACTGAGTTTGCCTGGTCATCCTTGGTGCAATATTGCATTTCCTGGCCCTCAAAAAAAAAGTGCAGTTCAAAGAAATATTTTCTGATGCTTCCCCTCTCCCAATTGTTCATGCCTTCTCTCAAAGTCATCATATCTATTTGCCATAAATTTTGAATGTGTCTGTATATATATGCCTATATAACATATATATATATATATATATATATATATATCAGTATAGATAATATATATACATACACAATTCTCTCAGGGCAGGAACTGTTTCACTTTTGTCTTTGTATCCCTGTGTGAGATTTAAAATTAGGTTTGACTAAATATGAAAGTTATAAAAGTAAGATTGTGGTAGCAGTTTATAAAATTTTAACCCTTAAGTCAGAAAAACTGTTAGCTTTTATTTACAACAAGGTAAAGATATTAAAGGGAGAAACATAGGACGGAGGTAGAGAATTGTCTGGCCTACCAGCCTAAGTGCTGAAACGATGAAGTTCAGCTCATCCCCCAGCAAGGGCTCCCTCAAGTTCTGATCTCCACATGGAAGTCCTTGTGTTGTCTTCAGCCAGAAATCCACCAACACAAGCCTCTTCCTTCAGCCCAAGTCACTCACCCAGCAAGCCTCTCCCGAAGCAAATTCTCTAGCCCAGCACAGGTCCAGGAAAAATGACTGGCTCCAAGAGTCTCCCTTCTTCCTGGCTCATCAAGGCAGAGTGAATGAATGAATGCTCAGGCTGGCCTTTTTAAAGCAGCTTTCTCAATGACACTTCCTGTCGCTCCCCCACTTCACGGGAACCAATCATAGCCTCTCAATTTGCCTAGCACTGGGGGGAGGGGATAGGAGGAGAAATTGGCCTTTGGAGTGTGAGCTTTCTCTAGTAAGTGACTAGTGAACTCTCTTACTTAATGGTTAGCTAGGTTAGCTAGGTCCTTAATAGGAGTACTTTAAGTTCTTGATTTGATTAAATTAAAGGTTGCTGATTGATTATATTAAAAATAAACTAAGAGAGTCTAATTCTCTCTTCACACCTGGTATCTTGCATAGTGCCTGGCTCAGTATAGCAGCCTAATAAATGATTGTTGATTGATTGAAACAACTTTGGTGAGTATGTCTCCCTGTTTTCTGCCTTGCCTAATAATAATGGCCAACATGTTGCTGGACAAAGTTCTCTCTGTTAGTATATCTTTCTGGGAATTTTGAATATTTGGGATACATGTAGCCTTTATAAATTTTGAGGATCCTTATTCCAAATTCCACTTGAATTGGAGAATTAGTTATCCCAGAGCAAGGGTAAATATAATTCCTTTAGGGGTACCCGTAAAGGGTCAGTGGTATTATTCGAATACTAATAGGTTGAGCTTTCAATTCTGTGTATTGTCCTTATTATCTTAGCCAGTTACAATTAGTATCTTCCTTATCTCATTGATCTAGTGATTAGCATGTTAGGGTCCAGTTCTTCGCCTACCACCAAGGGAGACCCATAGACAATGCAATCAAGCAAAAGGGTCGTTTATTGACCTGGTGCACACCAGAGGGAGCTCAGCAGAAGGGTTCCGCCTGTAGCTTGTGAGTGCAGAGGTTTTTATACCCATCGCCTGCCAGTATATCATCCATCAGCATACATGGCCCACAAGTTCTTCCTGGAATCTACGGCTAGGGCATCAACACATTTACGTTCTCTACTGGGGGTCTGTTTCTCAGATGTTTCACAATGATATGTAGTACTATAACTGATCAGTTCCCTGCTTGGGCCTCCTTCATTCCCTACTTCTTTTTCTCTTAGGGGGCAGAGGGAAGGCCTGTCCGTGGGGGCAGCTTATCTCCCTCGGCCCGGGGCTCAATTGTGGCTAGGGGTTGGTACTGTTGTCAGAGGGCCAACACCTGGATGATATCCAGGCGATCTTTCACGAACTGAACAAGGTGGTTGAGAAAGCAGGGGCCAAATGTTAAGAGTAGGATAAAAATTATAAGGGGCCCTATGAGGGGCGTGACTAGGGTAGTGAGCCAAGGAGAAGAGTTAAAAAGGTGGGCGTACCAGGGGACAGCAGCTTCTTTCTCCCTCCCCCGGACTACTAGACCCTCTTGTAGCTTGCTCAGGGAGTCCCTGATAATCCCTGAACGGTTAACATAGAAGCAGCATTCTTCTCCCAAGGCTACACAGAGGTCTCCTTCCTTAAGGAAGAGGAGGTCCAGGCCTCATCGATTTTGAAGGGCAACCTCAGCTAAGGAGGCATGGGACCTCTCAAGGAAGTTAATAGAGGATTCTAGCCTAGCTATATCCTCATCAACTGCCTTACGGAGGTGGTGGTACCTCTGTGTCTGCATGGCGAGGGTGGCGATGCCCATCCCTGCCCCTGTCGCTGCTAAGAGGGTGGCTACGGTGACGGCAATAGTAACGGGTTCTGTGAATCTTAAAATTTCTCAGACTTGTTAATGTTAAAAATTCTCAGACTCTACCTTAGAATATTTGGTTAAGACCATTCCCCATTTTAAACAATGAAGGTACTTGATCAGGAATGTGAGAACTCTAACATTACTCCACCCATACTTAAGCATACTTTAGGGGAAGATAAAGTTGTAAACTCCTTTCTGAACAATGAAAAGTACTTAACTCATACTTATAGTGAGGCAAAAGCCCTTAAACTAAGTCTATTTTTAGATCTAATACAAAAAGGTGCTAAGTAACTATGAAGGTCAAATTAATCACTAAAAGGTCAGGCAACTTGCAAACTTGCAAGGGACAAGCTTAACAAAAGAGGTGTGAAGTTTTAGTCTACCCAGAGAAGTTGAGAACTAAAGAAGATGTGAATTAAGAATGGTCAGTCCTATGAAAACGTCTACTGTGATTGGTAGATGTGAAAATTTAAGGAAGGTGACAAGGGAGAAAATTCTCTTTAAAAAGAGATTAGAAAGGCCTCTGAGGAAGTCAGCTTGCCAAAGCTGGATTGGAGGGCTTGGTGGCTGAACTTAGTTGAGCTGAGGAGCTGAACTGGTGGATCTCTCTGAACACTAGAATCTTGCTTGGGACAAATCTTGTGGTGAGTGGATTAAAGATTGACTGATCTCTCTCTTAAGGCTTAAGCCTAGGCTGGCCTAGCTCTTTTCTCATTATTTCCTCTTACTTTCTCTCTCCCTTTCATTAATTCCTTAATTTGTATTAATTAAAATCTCTATAAAACCCAGCTGACTTGCGTATATTTAATATTTGGGAATTTTCCCATGGCGACCACTATATTTTTTTTAGTTTGAAACCATATTTTCACATTCACAATTTAAGGCAACTACTCTTTTAACTGTTACAGTTCTCTCTTCCATCACCTGGACGATATGCGATCCTATGTTTGAAGGAGGTCCTGATTGGTATAATAGGTCACCCAGGGGACTATAGTTGTGAGAACACAGAATTCAAGGCTGTCATTAAGGGAGGCGGGAGAAACGCAAGGCTGGAGACCAGAGCAAGAACACAGCCATCGCATCCCTTGAGGGGGGATGAGATAGTTACTTCCCAGGAGGAGGACAGTAGTCGAGCAGAGGTAGGGATCTGGGCGGCTGGAATTGCCTGCCACACAGGTGCCATTCCCAATGACTGAGGAGAAGGTCAGGCCAGGGACCAAGTCACCAGGGGACGAGTCATCCCATCGGCACTGGGATGGGCTTTCCTCTCAAGAGGTGGTATAGGAGGTATTCAGGCCAAAGGCCTCATAATAGGGTGGGGATGCAATTAGGCAAAGCCAACATCGTTCAGCAAGGTTGGGGGAGGAAGGGTTAAGGGCCAAAAAGGAGGCTTGTAGTAGGGAAAAAAGGGGGTTGTCACTTACAGGATGGTGGTGAGGGGGAACTTGGGCGGTCAGGGTGGAGAATAGGGGCTGCAAAATGGTGGTCCCTTGCGGGGAGGGAAAAATGGTGGTCTCTGCAAGGGAGGGAAGACTTTTAGGGGAAGGCGGCTTGAGGGACCTGACCGAACTGGGGTTAAGTACCAGATTGGGTCCTACCGGTATGGGTGGGGGCAAAGTGGGCTCTTTCCGAAGCATGAACAGGTCTCCCAAATGTGGCCCATCATCGTGGGATCACCACACACACACACACACACACACACACACACACACACACACACACACACACTTGGCTCACCTGAAGGTCTGGTCCAAGGCAGTGCCTTTGGCCCTTCTGTCAAGGAGTTCTGTGGTGGGGATGAGGCAGATGAGCCCCCAAATGTTAGGGTCCAATTCATTGCTCACCACCAAGGAAGACCCATAGACAATGCAATCAAGCAAAACAGTCGTTTATTGATCTGGTGAGCACCTGAGGGAGCTCAGCAGAAGAGTTCACCCTGTAGCTTGTAAGTGCAGAGGTTTTTATACCCATCGCCTGCCAGCATATCACCCGTCAGCATGCATGGCCCACAAGTTCTTCCTGGAATCTACAGCTAGGGTGTCAACACATTTACGTTCTCTGCCGGGGGTCTGTTTGTCAGATGTTCCACAATGATACGTGCTGCCATGACCAAGCCGTTCCCTGCTTGGGTCTCCTTCAAGCACAGCACCCCATTATCATTAAATCAATTAGCAAAACATAAAATAGTTGCTACAAAACATTTACTGAACTAAATTCACTTCCAAGTACAGTACAGACAAAATCATTCACTAGGCTGCAGAAACCAGCATCTCCATTGTGTATTAATGTGAATAAGAAACAATCATAGAATGCTCTGAAATCCACATGAGGGACT
This sequence comes from Monodelphis domestica, assembly GCF_027887165.1. Classification (NCBI taxonomy): domain Eukaryota; kingdom Metazoa; phylum Chordata; class Mammalia; order Didelphimorphia; family Didelphidae; genus Monodelphis; species Monodelphis domestica. The sequence continues at coordinate 134,720,023 of NC_077228.1, read as the reverse complement.
GAATGAGGTCAGTTACCTGTTACATAGGTATGAAAGACACCCGGCTGGAGAAAAGATTTTATTTTAAAGTGGGCTTTTGTTCTTCCAAATCACATCAATTAATTGGCAAGCATTTACTAACAATAATATAGCTAACATTTTTATGGCACTTTAAAGTTTGCAAATATATAAATATAGAGACAGAGTGTCAGGCCCCCTTCCCCACCCCACCACCCAGAATGAGGGTCATGCCTCTCCCCCCATGCCCCACTCACCCCCCTTTGCCCCACAAAGGGGAGGGAGAAAGCACTCCCATTGGGCTGCTAGGCAAAGGCATGGGTAAAGTGAGGAATGTCCTCAGCCAGTGTCAAGAGGGGGAGGGGAGTAGCCTGAGCTCTCCACTCCCCTCCAGCTCTGCTGCCTGTGAGCTGCCCACCTTACCTGTGTGTTCCCATTGGGCTGCTGGGCAAAGGGGTAGGGGATGTGAAAAAATGTCATCAGGCACTGTGGAGAAGGGGAGGGGAGCAGCTCTGCATGAGCTCTGCCTTTCTAATAAACTCTCGGGGGTGGGGTACTTAGGGGTTGGGGAGGGAGAATGGCCAGGTGCCCACAGAGAGTATTCTGCATGCCGTCTTTGGCATACTGCCATAGGTTCGCCATCACTGGCCTAAGCTTTACATCCTTTCTGTCTTGGAACTGATACTTAGTACTAATTCTAAGACAGAAGGTAAAAGTTTCCAAAAAGAACTGGTACTAAGTGGCATATACTGTGTCAAGAAGCAGGGATACAAAAAAAAATGAAACAGTCCCTGCCTCTGTGACAAGGAAATCACTTAAAAGACTGATAAATATTAATTTAAGGTCACCAAGGAATTCAGCTATGAAATTCCTAAATGAAAACTCAAGTCAGCAGTCAACTTTTTATGGAGTTTAATTACAAACAGGAGGAAGAAAGGTATTAGACAGACAGACAGAGAGAGAGAGAGAGAGAGAGAGAGAGAGAGAGAGAGAGAGAAAGGGGAGAGAAGGGAATAGGGCTTAAATACCCCCTCTGTTTAGGCTGGGCCAAAAGGCCCAAGCCCTTAGATAGCTGAGGCAAAGAAAAGAGATCACTCCCTATCACTCACGTGACCAAAATGGAGAAACAGTCTCAGGGGCCTCCACCTCCAGCTTCCTTCAGAGCCAGCATTCTCAGAGCACTACCTCTCAGAGCAAAACCTCTCCAACCACACCTTAGTCCTCAGACCCCGCTATCCTTAAGGAAAACATCCAACTTCCCTCCCCTCAGTTCTCACATCTACCAATCACTGTCCATGTCTTTCCTGTGCCAATGGTGGCTCTAGCTTAACCCCAGGACCACCCAGAGGTCTGTGGCTTTGCACATGTCTATTGAAGGTCATATTCTCAAATAATTAAATCTTGATCCTTTGCTACAGCCCTTCCTAAATCCTGTTACCCTGAGCAGGGTGGAGATTGGAATAATTAAATTTTGATCTATGCTGCAGCCCTTTCCATTGTTCAGCAAAAGGTTTCTGTCCTAAAGTAATCTTAAGAAGGGAGGAGGAGGAACCTCCCATGTCAATGGGGTTCACATTCCAATAGAGTTCCCACTATCAGTAGTAAATTTTTCAAGTATGAAATTTCCCAATGGTGAAATTTCCAACATTTATAAGTCTAAGAATTTTTAAGGTTTACACCTCTAAGGAGCTTCTATTCTATCAGAAGAAACAACATACCCATATACTAGCTTATATTTAAATAAATACAAGATGATGGAGGTGATATTTACTAGATGCTATGGAGATCAATAAAAGTTTAATGAAGAAAGTGGAGCATGAGCTGCATCTTAAAAGAAAAGAGTGTTTTTAAAAGTTGAAGGAAAATGTAACCCAGGCATGAGGCATGAGGGACAGTCAGTGCAAAGACACGGAGATAGTATATATATATATATATATATATATATTTGTTTTTTAATGTATACTAGCATTCTGTATACTCTATTCTTTTAAATTCTAAACTTAACAAACACCAAATAAATGGACAATTCCATTTGCATAATAGAACAGAAAAGACCAGCTGAACTAATCCTCTCCCCTTTTTCTCATTTTTCAAGATCAATAACTGGTTACAATAGATCACATTGGGATTATATTTATTGCATACCTTATCTTTTTTCTTATTTTTACTTTTCTTATGAATTTATATTGATTTTTATCTAGTCAGTCTGAGTGTACATATGAATTGGGGAATTTAGCTGATTTTGGAATGATCCATATCAGTTACAAATCAATTTCCTTTCTGTTAAAATAGATTCAGTTTCATTTTTTGTGATTTTATTGGATGTCAGTTATATCCAGTCATTCCCAAGTCATTTCTCAAGGAAAATATTCATGATGTAGGGGCATGAGGCTTTTGTACATTCTGAAAGTCTTTGGCTTCCATCATTCCTTATTCCTGATCCATATTTTCCAGGCTACTTCTTGCCATTCTCACTTATTCCCAGTTTTGCATTGAAGTCACTCAGTATTAAAGTATGTGATAATTTAGTTTGGAGATTCAACTATTTTGGGGAATAATTTAGTCCAAGTAGTTAGTGCTGAGAACCTGAAAGACAACAGGGAATACAAAATAGCAACTTGGAGAGAGAAGCCCCTTTTTCTTCCTCCATCTCCTATCTCCTAGAGCAGAGATGTTGAACCTTTTAAAGGAGTGCAGGGCCCCGCCCCTATTCCACCCCCAAGACTGAATGCCCATGCCTGCCCCCCCCAAGTTTTGGGTGGACTCTATCCCTCTTACCCCACACAGAGGAGGGAGAAAGCACTCCCCTTGGGCTGTTGGGCAGAGGGGTGGGTGGTGTGAAAAATTTCATCAGGCTTGGTGGAGAGCGAGAGGTGAGCAGCTGGACCCAAGTCTCTGGGGATGGGGGGAAGGCGCAGCCTTGTGCCCACAGAGGGTGTTCTGCATGCCATCCTTGGTACCCATGCCATAGGTTTGCCATCACTGTCCTAGGGAAATATTTTGAGAAAGGACTTAAAAGAGAAGAATCTCCTAAATATTGTCATAAGGGATTTCTTTCATAATATACATATTATTTTCATAATATACATATACGAATATACATTCAGCTTCTTTAAAGTCACCCCATTAGTAAAACCATGTTGGTTTTTGATGTTGCTTCATTTGACAGGCACACTATTTTGGTGATAAGAACTTTCTTTCCCAGGTCTTTAGTAGTTAAAACTGATGAGGAGAAGGCCTGGTTAGAAGCAGAGACCTGGGGATGAGATGCAACTATTCTAAGGTCTCAGGCTTATCTTCCCATCCACAGAAGTCTGTTATCAGTTGGTATTGATAGTGATAGAGATGATGAGTTGGCTTTCCTGATAGCTGCCCAGACTAGATTTGGAAGTAAGGTTAGTGATCTGGGGGACATTGCTGTTTCTAAGGCTCTAAGGTTAACCGCCTCATGGGTAGCAACTGGCCAGCAGGTGATTGATATAAATGGCAGCAAGCCTCTTTTCCACAAGGGTTGCTTCTTCTAATGATTGCTTTGGAGTTTAAGCTGGAAGCAATGCTGGTGGTCTAGGAGGCATTGCATAACATAGTCTGAACAACAGACATTATTCATCTATTTGATTTTTCCTGTGTAAATAGTTAGGCAAAATGCTTTTTTAAGTTTCAGATTTCATCCAAGAAATGTGTAGTGGTCTGGGTCACCAGCACAATGTACTTTTCAAATAGGAGTATTGCATACAGGGGTATCTAGAGAACCATACTATCTATAAGTGTGGCCCTCTTCCACACTCCCTGTTTTACCCCTTTCCCGATAGTAATCATCAGACCATTGAATAAGGTAATGTTCATTGTTATATATCTATAATGGGGGATTTAACCAATGAGTCTAGTCCCTATTAACCTGTTTAGTGTGTATCAGCATGCCTAGCTTGAGGCAATTCCCCATGTGGAAAAAGCTGAGAACCCTGCTTCTGAGAAAATTATAATGATGTGCAATGGAAATGCCTTGGAGAGAGAGACATTGGATAATGTGCAAGTGTTCTGTAACTGGTTCTGATCCACTAATCACACAATGGACAGCAGCTTCTTTGATTAACTGCAGTTGTACAATCATATCTGTGGGTGCTTTAAAAAATTTTAGTCAGCTTCAGTTTAGCCTTTTCTTGAGGGATTCACTTAGGTCTAACTCACTTACTGATGAAAGGCTATGCTTTGAGGAAAGAAGCCTTGGGGCTCTGCCACCTCAGTAAAAATATCATATGCCTCAGTTCTTTGCCTGCTTTGGGATTTGTCTCTTTGTTTAAGATGAAGGAAATTAATTTGCAGGCAGAATGACTTTATGGATTTCCAAGCTGTCCAGACAGTCCAGTAAAGTGAGTCAATCCCATGTAGGGTTTTACTTAGGGGAGGTGATATAGGAGAAAATTCCCTTTAAAAGGAGGTCAAAAAGGAGGTCTTGGAGGATTCAGCTGGGAAAAGCTGAATTGGAGGAGGCAGCTGGTCTCTCTCAAGCTGTCTCAGAAGAAGTCTCTCTGGAGATGGAGCTGGCCAAAGCTGAACTGGTGTCTCTCTGAACACTAGAATCTTGCTTGGACATATCTTGTGGTGAGTGGATAAAAGACTGACTGATCTCTCTCTTGGGGTTTTCAGCCTAGGCTGGCTCATGCTGGCCCAGGCTGGTCTAGCCCTTTTTCTCATAATTTCCTTTTTTTCTCTCTCTCCCTTTATTTAATTCCTCATTTGTATTAATTAAAATCTCTATAAAACCCAGTTGACTTGGGTATATTTCATATTTGGGAATTTTTCCCTGGCGACCACTTTATATTTTGATTTAAAACAAGACACTGTCTTGAAACCATATTTCTGCAGTCACAATTTAAGCCAAGCCACTCTTTTATCTGCTACAGTTTGTGTCTTCCACTATTTTAATTATTACAAAAATGTAATAACCCAACTCTGGAATAGGGAGCCCAGAAAGAGGACTTGCAACATATTTCTCTAGTAATATGGAATAATTTTGATGTGCATGGAAGATAGCTAGTTGGAGAAAAGCCTTTGTTTTAAGGCACTATTTTGCCTTACCAAAGTACCTTCCTATTTAGCCAACAAACAATAAATTTACCAGGATTTTGTATTTTTCTATATAATCTTTCAATTATATGGTAGGAGATATGCGATCTCTTGTGGAATATCACTGAAGAAAGCCTACCTATTTCTTATTAATGCTTTCAATAAGAAGGCCCTTGATTTTGGTGGAGATTAAAAAAAAAACCTTCTCTAGAGGAAAAAGGAGAGATTAGGTTAGTATTTGTTAATATTTTCTTAGTCACCCCCCCATTACAAATAAAATCTAAAGTTTTGTCTGTGCCTTTAGTGTCTTCAACTTCTTCAGAAACCTATGGATGTATCTCTCAGCACCATCTCAATTATGTCACATCCAAATGTCCTCTTGGCCTAAATCAACTTCATTCCCATCTTTGCACTGTGTCAATTTTTTCTTCTCTAAACAATCCGAGATTGATGTTAGAGTTCAAAAGCAGTGAATTCACTGATTTTGATGGTAAAGAGTTTGTCATTAAAAAAAAAAAAAACATTGTAAACATACATATTCACACACACATATACACACAGTTCATTTTGATTATGAAGGGACAGCTTTTTGAAGGTAGCAGAACTGAAGAGTAGAAGCTGAAATATGCCTCTACCATTAGATGGAGCTGTTCAGTTGAAGTCTGAAGAAAGTTTCTCAAAGTACAACTGCCTTCATTTTGGTTCAGTATTTCCTAGATTCTGGCAATTGCTTTGACACTGGTCTTCCTGCCTCTGTCTCTCCACACCCAAGCCATCCTTCCTCCTGTATCTTTTCCCTGTTTACATGCCTAAAATAACTTCCATCATCTCTCAAAGTCTATGTTCCTTCTTGTGAATCAAAGCTTTCTTTGATATCTCCTTTTGAGCCTTATTATACACTCTCTCCTTACAGTTTCTCCTATCTTCAAGATAATCTGAATTCACTGGTCTTTGAACATGTTAAATGTTTTCCTGCCTGTGCATGTGCTGTTTCTCCTCTGTCATACACTACCTCAAGTTGCCGCAAATCAAACCCATTCTTCAAAGTCTATTTCAAGTATTGTGATGAAGAATGAATGGTTTGCAAAAAACTGAGAGGTGCAAACATCAGGGTGAGTGATTGCCAGGAACATGTGACTCAGAGTCACATGGGAGCCTAAGGCTGGAGATCTGGGATAAGATTCTATGCGCAGCAGTCAAACATCTTTTTCTCTCCTGAAGGACCTTGGAAAACAGGTATTCTACTTCTCCAAACACCAGCTAAAAAAGGAAATCTTTGAATCTAGCTGCTAGCAGCTTGAGGAAAGGAAGATTGAAGGCATACATCCTGGCCTTTTGATTGGACTCCTTGTGTGAGATTTGGCTATTGGGGAAAATTACTGTTTAGCTTAGAAAGATAGTTTTAGATAGTTTATAAACATTAGATCCTCTTAGATTAGATTAGGTCTAGTCAGCAGATTCTTCATGAGCCTCAATTCCAAAGAATGAAGAACTGTCTCTCACAGGAAGTTCAATTTCAAGTAGAACTCCAAGTAAAACTGCCCTCAGGATGTTGTAACTCCCTTTTAAAGATATTTCTGTATATGGTGGCATAGAGGCAGCAAAAGTTGAGAACTCTGAAAATTCTTCCTTACGAATCACAAACTAAATGCTCCTAGGTGACTGAAAATCAAAACTAACAATAAGACAGAACAAAGAACCCTCATGCTGGACTCAATTTAAAAGGTATGCCCCAAAAGCCTGAATTTGAGTACACTTGGGTTTAAGGGGAATGAAGAAGGAAAGTACCAGGACCCCTTCCCCACCTACAGCGCTTAACCTCCAGCAGTAGCTGGAACTTCTGAGTGGACAAGGGTGCTGATCTGGAGGGAGCACCTTGCTGGCAAAGCAGGGCTAGGTTCAGAGCATTGAACACAGGGGTGGGTAGGCAGAGAAGAAGCATAGAGTGGGCAGCTTAGTTGCAGCAGTGGAGACACTCCATATTGTCCCTCCCCCCATGAGGTTTTGGCCTCAGGGAACATCCAGCTCTGCCACTCAGCTGGGATTAATCTCATGAAAGCTTTTAGAGGACAGGGAAGCTCAAGCTCCAACACCCCTCCCTCACAGACTGCGCTGTGAGATTTCCTGACAAATTTCCAAGGGTGAAGGCTGTGAGATTTAAAATGGTTGAGGTCTTAAACTGTAGTGATTAAAATAGGGGAAGATATAAATTCTGATAGATATAAGAGAGGGTGAGTAAATTTGACCGCAGAAATATGTTTCACTACAGTGTCTTGGGTTTTTAAATCAAATATAAGGTGGTCGCCAGGGAAATATTCCCAATTATTCAAATACCCAAGTCAATTGGGTTTTATAGAGATTTTAATTAACAATACAATGAGTAATCAAAGAAAGAGAGAGAGTAAGAAAGGAATAAGTATGAAGGGCCTCAAGCCAATATGGCCTAGACCTGAGTCTTAAAAGAGAAATCAGTCAGTTTTTTAACACTCAACACAAGTTCTGACTAAACAAGGATTCTAGTAACACCAGGCCAGCATCCTTCCTCAAAGAGTCTTCCAGCCAGAGATTGTTTCAAAGGGCCTCTCTCAAGAGCCTCCAGAGTTCCTACCCCAGAGGGACAGAGCCCCTCAGAGGAGCTCCTCAAGGAACTCTCCTTCAGAATGAGAGTCAGAAATCGTGATCCTCAATGAGATCCAAGCTCTTATTTTTAAGGGCAAAATTTCCTCTGTCACCTCCCCTAAGTCCTTACATCTACCAATCACTGTAGATGTTTCTAAAGGACCGCCCATTTTGAATTCACAGCTGAGTAGTTTTAATCTCTTTAGTAAGTCAGGAAAAAAAATGCTGCTGTGTTGACAAATTTCATTAAGAAAAAACCTCTGGATAAGTTATCACCCTTTTAGGTTTAAATAGTTTACAAGTTGCCCCACCTTTATAGGTACTTAGTATCCCATAGTGTCAATTCTAAAACAGTCATGACTCAAAGAGCTTCCTGTCCCTTCCATAAGCATGGATCAAAGTACTTTCATTGTTCTCAAGGAGCTCTCTGTCCTAAAGCAGTCCTAAGTAGGGTGGAGTAGGGATATTCCCAAGGCAAGGAGCCCCCACACTCAAGTAGAGTTCTCACCATCTGCTAGGGAATTTTTTTAAGTAGAAGATTCCCCAATGGGGGAAACCCCTAACATTCATAAGTCTAAAGAAATTTTGAGGTTTACAAGGCTGACAGAAAAGGCTGATAAAAAAATGAGAGGAGCTAAAGCTCAGGCAACTGCAGAGAGTAAAGAAGGGGATAAATATTAGCAAACAACCGAAAACGAAAAAAGAAATTACAATCAACAGCTTCTATACAGGCAATGAACAAAGAGCAAACAGAACAGAGAAGGAGGGAATGTCAAGCAAAAAAGCAGAAAACCCAGCAAATTGGATACAGGCTCTGGAAGAACTCAAAATACAATTGAAAACACAATTAAGAGAGACTGAAGACAATTGTGAAAAGAACTTAAAAAGTAAAATAAGCCATCTGGGAACAGAAAACAGTGCCTTGAAAGTCAAAATTTACCAGCTTGAAAATGAGGCAAAGGAGATGAAAGATGAGGCAAAGACGATGAAAGATGACCTCCAAAGAATTTCAGACCAGAAGGAGAAGGATGACCAAAAATCCAGGGATGAAATCCAGTCTTTAAGAACCAGAATACAACTAGAATCAAGTGACTTCACAAGGCAGCAGGACACTATAAAACAAAATCAAAAGAATGAAAAAATCGAGGAAAATATAAAGCACCTCATTCACAAAATAGAAGATTTAGAAAATCATTCCAGGAGAGACAACTTAAGAATTACTGTTTTGCCGGAAGACCATGACAAAAGAAAAAGCCTGGACCTCATCCTACAGGAAATTATCCAAGAAAACTGCCCCAATATTCTAGAACAAGAGGGAAAAATGGAGATTCAAAGAATCCACAGATCACCTCTTGTACTTAATTTCCAACTGACAATACCCAGGAATGTTATAGCCAAATTCAAGAACTATTAGACCAAGGAAAAAATATTAAAAGCTAAGAAGAAGTCATTCAGATACAATGGAACCACAGTGACGATAACACAGGATCTGGCTGCATCTACACTGAAGGACCAAAAGGCATGGAATATGATATTCCAGAAAGCAAGGGCACTAGGTCTACAATCAAGAATCAATTACCCAGCAAAATTGACTATATACTTACAGGGGAAAGTGTGGTCATTTAACAAAATAGAAGAATTCCAAGCATTTGTAAAGAAAAGACCAGACCTGAACAGAAAATTTGATGCCCAAGCACAGAACTCAAGATAATCTTCAGAAGGTAATTAAAAAAGACGGAAAAAGAAAAACAAAACAAAATTAAAAAACAAACAAAACGAAACTTTTTTTAAAGAGACCCAATAAGTTAAAATGATATGTATCCCTATAAGAAAAGAGGTCATTGGTAACTCTTAAAAATTGTTATTATCACTTGGGCAGCTAGAAGAATGACACTTAGAAGGAACAGTGACAAAATGTATAGGATGAAATGTCACAAAATGAATATGTATATAGATATATGCATGCATAAATACATATATGTGTGTGTGTGTATATATATATATATATATATATATATATATATATATATATATATACAACTAGAGCTAAAAAAGGAGGTTAATACTAAAAGAAATGGGAAAAGAAACAGAAGGGAATAAATTTATATGTCACAAAGAAGCTTATGGTGGGAGGGAGGAGAATATCAATACACTGGAAGGGTAAAGAGATTGGAGATAGGAAATACTCAACTCTTACATGCATTGAAATTGCCTCAAAGAGGAAAGAACCATCCAATCCATTGGGGCAGAGAATTGATTTGCACCCTATAGGGAAGTAGAAGGGTAACAAACAGACTGGTGGGGAGGGAAGCAGCACAGGGGAGGGAGAGGGTGGGGAGTAGTTTAAAAAGACTGTAAAGAAAATAAGGGAGGAATAAGAAGGGAGGGGGACAGAAAAGGAAGTAACATAAGGGTGGGAATTAGGGGTACTGATTAAAAACAAAACATTGGTGTAAAAGGAAATAGTGAAAGAAGAAAAGGCAGGACTAGGAGTAGAAATCAAAATGCTGGGAAATAAATAGCTGGTAATCATAACTCTGAATGTGAATGGAATGAACTCACCCATAAAACACAAGGGGATAGCAGAGCACATTATAATCCAAAACCCTACCATATGCTGTCTATAAGAAACACACATGAGTAAGGTAGATACACATAGGGTAAAAGTAAGGACGGAGCCAAGTCTATTGGGCATCAACTGATAAAAAGAGGACAGGAGTCGCAATTGTGATATCTGACAAAGCCAAAGTAAAAATAGAACTAGTTAAAAGAAATAAGGAAGGTTATTACATCCTGATAAAAGGCAGTATAGACAATGAGGAAGTATCAGTACTTAACATGTAGGAACCAAATGGAATAGCATTCAAATTTCTAAAGGAGAAACTAGTGGAGCTCAAGGATGAAATAGATAGTGTGAAGATTGGATTTAGCTATCTCCTAATTATAACAATGAAGATACTTAGTCGAACACAATCAGGAATGGATTGTGAACTTTAAGATTATGCCACCCTACTTAGTCTAACAAAATCAGGAATATCTTGTGAACTTTACATTACTCCACCCTACTTAGTCTAACAAAATCAAGAATGTCTACCCCCATACTTAAGGATTAAGTATTTAGGAGGATGGCCTATGACAGATATGGGCTAGGAAATGTCAAATCAGAAACAGCTGACAGACCCCTGGGCTGTCCTAAGGCAAGCTTAAACTACTATTGATACAGATGAGATGCAGGAAAGTGATGTAAAACTGTCTATATATTTCGCGTCACTTCCTCTCTTTGGCCTCTTTCCCAGGAGAGGTGGCTCTGGCTGATCACTTCCTGCGAGCAGGCCTGGGAGCCAGTTCAATCCTGGAACTTGAGCCTGGAGGAGCTCCCTCAGACAGCTTCCTTGAGACGGTCACATGGTGAGTGATAAGACTGACTCCCTTTTCCTTTGACTCTCCGGAGAGGCCCCCTTGGCCAAGGCCTTGAACTCCTGCCTGGCTCAGCCTAAGCCAGAGCAGTTTAAATTAACTCTTTTCCTCTCTTTCTTTCTTAATTTCTTTCCTCTATATTAATTAAAATCACCATCATAAGTTTCCAGCTGACTTGGGTATTTTATTTGGGACATCCCCTGGCGACCAATAGTTAATTTGGTTTAGGTCACAACCATAAAATTATGCTTTACAATAGAAAAATTATACTAGTGGGAGACCTGAACCTTCCTCTATCCAAACTAGATAAATCAAACCAAAAAATAAATAAGAAAGAGGTAAGAGAAGTGAATGAAATCTTAGAAAAATTAGAGTTAGTAGATATGAAGAAAAAAATATATAGGGACAGAAAGGAATACACCTTCTTTTCAGCAGCACATGGTACATTCACAAATATTGACCATGTATTAGAGCATAAAAACATTGTAAACAAGTGCAAAAGATCAGAAATAATAAATGCAACCTTCTCAGATCACAATGTAATGAAAATAATAATTAGTAAGGGTACATGGAGAGGCAAATAAAAATTAATTGGAAATTAAACAATATGATTCTCCAAAATCTGTTAAAGAACAAATCATAGAACCAATTAATAACTTCATTGAAGAAAATGACAATCCTTTCAAAATCCACAGGATGCAGCCAAAGCAGTACTCAGGGGGAAATTCATATCCTTGAGTTCATATATTAACAAATTAGTGAGGGCAGAGTTCAATGAATTGGGCATGCAAATTAAAAAACTAGAAAGTGAACAAATTAAAGATCCTCAGATGAAGACTAAATTAGAGATCCTAAAAATCAAAGGAGAAATTAATTAAATTGCAAGTCAAAGAACTATTGATTTAATAAATAAGACTAGGAGTTGGTACTTTGAAAAAACAAATAAAATAGACAAAGTACTGGTCAATCTAATTTAAAAAAGGAAAGAAGTAACCCAAATTGATAGTATCCAAGATGAAAAGGGAGACCTCACCTCTAATGAAGAGGAAATTAAGGCAATCATTAAAAATTATTATGTCTAATTATATGGCAATAAATATGGCAATCTAGGTGATATGGATGAATATTTACAAAAATATAAATTGCCTAGATTAACAGAGGAAAAAATAGATTACCTAAACAATCCCATATCAGAAAAAGAAATTGAACAAGCCATCAAAGAACTCCCTAAGAAAAAATCCCCAGGTCCAGATGGATTCACAAGTGAATTCTATCAAACATTCAAAGAACAAATAATCCCAATATTATACAAACTATTTGACAGAATAAGCAAAGAAGGAGTTCTACCAAATTCCTTTTATGACCCAAATATAGTACTGATTCCAAAGTCAGGCAGATCAAAAACAGAAGAAAAAAAACTACAGGTCAATCTCCTTAATGAATATAAATGCAAAAATCTTAAATAGAATACTAGCAAAAGACTGTAGCAAGTGATCACAAGGATTATTCATTATGATTATGTGGGATTTACACCAGGAATGCAAGGATGGTTCAATAGGAAAACCATCCACATAATTGACCATATTAACAAGCAAACCAACAAAAATCACATGATTATCTCAATAAATGCAAAAAAAGTCTATGACAAAATACAACACTCATTCCTATTGAAAACACTAGAAAGCATATGAATAGAAAGGCCTTTCCTAAAAATAATAAACAGTATATATCTAAAACCATCAGCCAACATCATCTGCAATGGGGACAAACTAGAAGCCTTCCCAATAAGATCAGGAGTGAAACAAGGATGCCCATTATCACCTCTATTATTTAACATTGTACTAGAAACACTAGCTGTATCAATTAGAGAAGAAAAAGAAATTGAAGGTATTAAAATAAACACTGAGGAGACCAAGCTATTACTATTTGCAGATGATATGATGGTCTACTTAAAAAGCCCCAGAGAATCAACCAAAAAGCTAGTGGAAATGATCAACAACTTTAGAAAAGCTGCAGGATGCAAAATAAACCACATAATTTATCAGCATTTCTATATATCTCCAACACATCTCAGTAGCAAGAATTAGAAAGAGAAATTCCATTTAAAATCACCCTAGACAAAATAAAATACTTAGGAATCTATCTGCTGAGACAAACACAGGAACTATATGAACACAACTACAAAACACTCTCCACACAATTAGAACTAGATCTAAACAATTGGAAAAACATTGACAGCTCATGGGTAGGACAAGCTAACATAATAAAAATGACAATCCTACCCAAATTGATTTACTTATTTAGTGCCATAACCATTGAACTACCAAAAAACTTTTTTTACTGAATTGGAAAAAAAAACATAACAAAGTTCATTTGGAAGAACAAAAGAGCAAGGATATCCAGGGAAATCATGAAAAAAAAATGCGAAGGAAGGAAGTCTTGCACTCCCAGATCTCAAACTATCCTTTAAAGTAGTGGTCATCAAAACAATTAGGTAATGGCTAAGAGAGAGAAAGGAGGATCAGTGGAACAGACTTGGGGTAAGTGACCTCAGCAAGACAGTCTATGACAAGCCCAAAGATCCCAGCTTTTGAGACAAAAACCCACTATTTGATAAAAACTGCTGGGAAAATTGGAAGACAGTATGGGAGAGATTAGATTTGGATCAACATCTTATACCATACACCAAGATAAACTCAGAATGGGTGAATTACTTGAATATAAAGAAGGAAATTATAAGCAAATTAGGTGAACACAGAATACTATACATGTCAGATCTTTGGGAAAGGAAAGACTTTAAAACCAAGCAAGAGCTAGGAAAAAAATCACAAAATGTAAAATCAATAATTTTGATTACATCAAATTAAAAAGTTTTTGTACAAACAAAACTAATGCATCCAAAATTAGAAGGGAAGCAACAAATTGGGAAACAATCTTCATAACAAAACCTCTGACGAAGGTCTAATTACTGAAATTTATAAAGAGCTAAACCAGTTGTACAAAAAATCAAGCCATTCTCCAATTGATAATTTGATAAATGGGCAAGGTAAATGGATAGGTAATTTTCAGTTAAAGAAATCAAAACTATTAATAAGCACATAAAAAATAATTCTAAATCTTTGTATTCAGAGAAATGCAAATCAAAACACCTCACACCTAGCAGATTGGCTAACATGACAACAAAAGAAAGTAATGAATGCTGATGGGGATGTGGCAAAATTGGGACATTATTGCATTGCTGGTGGAGTTATGAATTGATCCAACCATCATGGAGGGCAATTTGGAACTATGCCCAAAGGGCGACAAAAGACTGTCTGCCCTTTGATCCAGCCATAGCACTGCTGGGTTTGTACCCCAAAGAGATAATAAGGAAAAAGACTTGTACAAGAATATTCATAGCTGCGCTCTTTGTGGTGGCCAAAAATTGGAAAATGAGGGGATGCTCTTCAATTGGGGAATGGCTGAACAAATTGTGATATATGTTGGTGATGGAATACTATTGTGCTCAAAGGAATAATAAAGTGGAGGAATTCCATGGGGACTGGAATGACCTTCAGGAATTGATGCAGAGCGAGAGGAGCAGAACCAGGAGAACATTGTATACAGAGACCAATACACTGTGGTACAATCGAATGTAATGGACTTCTCCACTAGAGACAATACAGTGATCCTGAACAACTTGGAGGGATCTATGAGAAACAACACTATCCACAATCAGAGGAAAAATTTGTGAGTAGAAACACAGAAGAAAAACAACTACTTGAACACATGGGTCGAGGGGATGTGGCTGGGGATGTAGACTTTAAATGAACATCCTAGTGCAAACACCAACTACATGGAAATAGGTTCTGATCAAGGACACATGTAATACTCAATGAAATTGCAGGGTGTGGGAAGGGTGGGAGTAGGGGAGGAAAATAGTGTGATTATTTCTTGTAACCAAGGAATAATGTTCTTAATTGACTAAATAAATTAATTTTTAAAAAACACTTTCTTTTGTGTCAGTTCTGCTGCCTTCCCCTAATTTTATGTATACTAATAACAGTTGAAGCTTTGCTTTAGGATTGCCCAGGAGCAGTCGGTTTAATTCTGATTTGCCAGGCACTAAAGCACACATGGGTCACAGACCTCTCCCACTCAAGTGTGAATGGGGTGTTTACACCTTTGGTGATTAAATCTAAAAATGGGCAGGGGAGTTAATTTCATTTTCACAATCAGGAGAGAGTTAAATTTAATCTTTTAAAAAATCTTTTAAAGAGGAGATTTAAAAAAGGAGCAGTTCCACCAGTGTCCCTCTGTCTTTCTAGTAACTACCTCTGGTGGATGACAGTGTGACAGACCACAGAGAAGTCTCTGCGTGTCCTCTTTGGCACACATGCCATAGGTTCACCATCATGGGTCTAGACAAATGGGGTTAAGTGACTTGCCCAGGGGCACACAGCTAGGAAGTGCCTAAGTTAATATTTGAACACACATCCCTCTATCTCCAGGTTTGGTGCTCTGTTAACTGTGCCACCTAGCTGTCCCTGTACATGTCTTTTAAACATCTAAGTTCCTTATTGAACTCCCTATACATTTTATAGGAATCATTTGATATTTTTACTTCCAAATTTCCTTCCTGAGAGCTTTCCATTTCTCTGGACTGCTTTCACCCTTCAGAATTTTAGTCTAGGTGATCCCACCTCATCATTCTCTGAATGCTATGAAACCTATCCTTCTAAAAGTTATGGTATAAACAATTGTCAGTTTTCTTTTCCTCCATTCCAAATTCTAAGATGGCATAGTATTTTAATATTAAAGTTTCTATAATTTCCTCCCCGAACTAATTCCTCTTTGTTGACAAGAATCAAATCCAAAATAGAACTTTTATTTTTGGCTTTTCCATCTTTTGAAGAATGAAATTATCAAGGTAAATTGAAATAGTATTAGCTGCTCTGCTTTAGGCAATGAAAATGAACTACAGCAAGTATACTTATGAGCTTCTTACTAGACATTTTTGTACAGTCCTATTCAATCAGAAGATAATGCTCCTTGTCAGACAAAAATTGCCTCCTCCAAACCTTTTCAGAGGCTGATAATATGGAGATAAAGGAAGCTGCACTGTCAACTGACTAGTTCACTACAGATGTTTTATTTAATCTCAAAGGCATTATAACATTTATTCTTCACTAACTGATTCCTTAACCTACTCCCCACAGAAGTTATTCCAAACCTTTTCTTCTCTTCTCTCCTCAAATTTCCCCTATACACCCCTCCTTACCCTCTAAATTAAGGACCTTATATCTTACCTGATCTACAATAGAGTCCAGAAGCAACTACTGCTGGTACTCAGGGTAACTCCCTGCTTCCTGCTCTATACCTAGCCATGCATTTGTTCATTGGGTTTATTGCACTAGTATTGCCTAACTTCTCAATAAGAGATTTATTCTCCCTAGTTCTTTATTCTACCCTTGACTCAGAATTCCAAGGAAAATTCCATTTACAGAAATAGTTATAGGCTCAGTCAAAATCCAAAGTTTTCCAAGTAATTTTATTCCCCATCTCCATTTTCCAGCTTCAGCTCTGTTTGGTTTCAACTAAGCTTAGTAATTAGTATCCTTGGGCGTTCCCTCTTGCTCTCTGGACTTCTCCAATTGTTTTCAGCTTCCTTTTGTGTGTTGTCTTCCCCCTTAGAATGTAAGCATTTTGAGAGAAAGACTGTCTTACTATTTGAAACCCAACTTAGCACAATGCTTGGCACAAAGTAGGTATTTAATATTTTTGTTTATTGTTTTGATATTTAATTGAATAGGATTGAAAAGAGAAAGCTAACCAATAAGGCAATTGATAAAGATTAATTAACTAATTAAAACAGAATTCAGTAACTGCATTTAATCCAATCAGTTGGAGGGGGGGCTAATACTTAAGCCTTATTGAAACACAGGGTTTTTACAAGGCTGCCAACTATAGCCATTCTACATTTCACTAATCTTAGATACTTTCTCCTCTTGGGTTTCTTGTATCATTATTCTCTCCTAAGTCTCCTCTTACTTGACTGACTGCCCCTGTTGAGTCTTCTCTGCTGGTTCAACTTCTATATTAAATCCTCTAACCATGGTGACATCCCCAAGACTCTTATCTCTGGCCCTCTTTTGTTTTTTCTTTCTCTACAATCTCTCACTTGGCGACTTCCATCATCTCCCAATTAATTATGATCTATAATAGATGACAGAATTTTATGTCCAATCTTAGTCTCTGTCCCAAGATCCATTGCTATTAGATAAAAGCAAATACCTATTAAATATTTCAAAGTGGATATTCTGTACTCAAATCATACTCAACATGTTGAAAATAGAATTTATATCATATATTTTTGTAAAACTTATGTGGAAATTTGTTCTTAAAATAAAAAATTTTAATTAAAAAAGAGAAACCAGACTACACAAGTTAAAAAAAATTGAATTTTTTTCTCTTCTTCCAAGCTTCCTATTTCTGATGAAGGAACCATCATTCTTCCAGTTTCAAGGTTTGTAAATTCGGTATTATCTTTAACTCCTTACTTTCCTTTATCCTTAGACCCTTTTCCCAATAAGTTACAAAATCTCACTGTTTTTACCTCTACAACATCTCTCATATCCATTTCCTTCCCTCTATTCATATAACCACAACTTTAGCTCAGGCATTTTTGCATAGTGCAGTACTTGACATAATGTGGGTAACTGTGTGGAAAGAAGGTTGACTTGGCATCATAAAGACTCACGTTCAAATCCTTCCTGAGATACTCACTAATTATATTACTTTAGACAAGTCATTTAACTTCTCAGCCTCATTTTTCTTGTCTATTATATGGGATAGTAATAGCACCTACTTCTTCAGGTTATTAGAATTAATCTAAATGATAACTGAAAATTGCTTTGCAAATCTTAAAGCAATATATAAATGTTGGCTGTCATTATGAAGGCAGTTATTATTCAGTTGTTTTTCAGTCATATCTGACTCTTTTTTAGCCCCATTGGGGTTTCTTGGCAAAGATACTGGAATGGTTTGCCATTTCCTTCTCCAGCCCATTTTAAAACTGAGTAAGCTGAAGTAAAGAGGATTAAGTGACTTGTCCAGGGTCAGAGAGCTAGTAAGTGTCTGAAGTCAGATATGAATCTTCCTGACTCCAAGGTGAGGTGCCCTATCCATTGGTCTACTTAGCTACCCATTATGAAGACAGAGAAGCCAACTAAAAGTAACACAAATCCAAAGATGTGTAAAACATGTATAATCCAGATTGATTTGCTTGCCAACTCTAGGAGCATGGAGGGAAAGAGGAAAGAAGACAATTTGGATTATATAACTTCAGAAAACTTATGTGGAAATTTATTACATGTAATTGGTAAAAATAAATAAATTAAAAAAGGAGCGTAGGACAGTAAGAAATTAAGAAATGGCTATGCAGGATACCTTCCTTAAACTGAGACTTTAGGAGTGACTCTTCACTCCACCCTTCAATCAAAGGGGCAGACAGTCCTGAGTATACTGATGAAGCATTGAAGACCAAGGCCAATACAATCTTACAGGATAATGAGGTTCCTGGAGTGACTCTTAGATTGTTCCTTAGACAATTCAGGGAATAGATGAACAAATTATATTTATGAATGGTGAAAAATTACCGAACTATAATAATGAGACTATAGATGATTTGAGAAAATCCTGGGTAGTATGAACTAACACTCAGAGTGAAGTGAGCAGAGCCAGAATAATTTACATAAGGACAAAGATACTATAAAAAAATAATAAAACTTAAAGGGTGGTTAGATGGCACAATGAATAGCTAGGCGCAGGGTCGGGAGGCCCTGAGTTCAAATCCAAATTCAGATACTTCCTAGCTGTATGACCCTGGGCAAGTCAGAATTGATACTAATTCAGAAGGTAAGGGTTTTTAAAAAGAAAGAATGCTTTTTTTGTGATTTGCTATGTATGTGGGAAAGTTGCTTTGTTTTGGCACTTGAGTTAAAAAAAAAATTGAAGACCTTGTGCCCAGTAGCTATGTGGGACTACTAGAGACCTATGGAATAAATGCCACAACCAGGTGAACACAGGACTAGTGACAAAAATATGATGATATTTTTAGAACATATAAGTGGTTTTGCTGCATCAGATTTTGTCCATGTTCCCCACCTATGTCTCTTATTTATCTTTTCTATGTGTATTTACTGAGCCCATTGATAGAATATATATTTGTGGAAGACTATGCCAGAGGTTTGTTTTTTTTTAATCAATTAAATTAATTTAGAATATTTTTTCATGGTTACATGACTCATATTCTTTCCTACCCCTCCTCCTTCCCCCTTCCCATAGCCAAGGAGCAATTCAACTGAGTTTTACATGTATCATTGGTCAAGACCTGTTTCCATATTATTAATAATTGCAATAAAGTGATCATTTGGAGTCTTCCCCAATCATGTCCCCATTGAATCATGTGATCAAGGAAATGTTTTTCTTCTGCGGTTCTACTCCCACATTTCTTTCTCTGTATGTGGATAGTGTTCTTTCTCACATATAATTGTCCTGTATTGTTGCATTTCTGCTAGCAGAGAATTCCATTACATTCGATTTTGCCATAGTGTATCAGTCTCTGTGTACAATGTTCTCCGGTTGTGCTCCCTTAACTCTGCATCAATTTCTAGAGGTCTTTCCAGTTCACATGGAAATTTCTCCAGTTTATTATTCCTTTTAGCATAATAGTATTCCATCACCAAGAACCACAATTTGTTCAGCCATTTCCCAATCAAAGGGCATTCCCTCATTTTCCAATTTTTTGCCAGCACAAAGAGCAGGTATGCCAGAAGTTTATGGGGAGTTCTATTGTTAATTTTTTTACTATCCTATTCCATTAAAGATCTTTGTTTTGTGGGGCAGCTAGGTGGCTCAGTGGATTGAGAGCCAGGTCTAGAGACTAGAGGTCCTAGGTTCAAATCTGGTCCCATAGACACGTCCTAACTGTGTGACTCTGGGCAAGTCATTTAACTTCCACTGCCTTATTAAAAATAAAATCTTTGTTTTGGACTAATAGTGTTCAGGGTACTGTAGGAGTCCTTATCCATTAAAAATTCAAGTGCCTCACTTGTATTTTTCTTTAGTATTTACAGACTCAGTTCTTCACGACTTCCAGATTAGTTCTTTATCCAGTAGGCTCCAGATGCTCACTGACAATAAGAAACAAAGAACTTACTTTCTCAATATATCTCCCTCTTTTCCCAAACAAATAAATGGAAGAGGGGTGGGGGTTGAAAGGTGAGTACAGGCAATTATCCTTGTGATTTCAATCTAAATAATAAGGAAGAAAAGCAAGAGTAATTACTACCTTGAATTATCTGATTAAACTGACTTTAAGCCTGTATCTGGTTTGTTTACGAATTTCTGCGCTGACTAATGCCCGTTATTGGAGTACGACTATAAACATGAAAAAAGTAAAATATAAACTAAGGAATCAGAAGGGCACACAGAATCAAGTAATGCATGAAAGAAAACATTAGTCTCCACGTGTCTTCCAGAACACGCAAGTTCCTGTTTGACAACCAATATGCTTAAGCCATTCCAAAGGGTCCTTACATTCAGGGTACTTAAACGAAAGCCTTACAGAAGAAAAATAATTAGAATCTACTGTATGACTATGTAGTGTTGGATTTACACTCCTCCCTTGATGATTGCATTTTTATCATTCTCGATATAAAAACATTTATTATGAAGAAGGGCGAGAGCGATCACGTCTAACAGCCTGTCAGACCAATCAGGCATTTTCTAGGGCGGCTCCACCGGCGAGGACCCCAACTTCCTGTTGGAGACCTCGGCCCCTCGGTTTAGAGATTTCTTCAGACATGAAACCTCGAGTTGTGACCTATATAGACCGAAAGCTAAAAAGGCGCATTGTGCAGGTAAGACCCGTGGGCCGACCCGTTCGCTCTCGCTCCGGAACGGCCCTATGCCTCTCCGCTCCATCCATATTCCTTCAGCTCTTGTGCCTCTGGCCCCTTTGCTTCTCCGCGCACGCCCCCTTTTATTTCGGAGAGTATCGGGGCACCTTCACTTCCTCAGCTGGTCCCTCTGACACTCGTCCTGGAGATTTCACCTCTAAAGTGGGAGGGGGGAGGGGAGAAAAGAGGGGTGAGGCTGCACCACGTGGAGAGAGTACATCAGCCTGCACCCTTTCCCCCCTCCCACAGGGCCTGTGCATTCTCAAGTGGGTCACTGCCGCCCTACCGGTGATAGTAGGAAGAGAAAAGATTGAGTCAGGAAACCAGGGTCCGAGACCTCTAACTCCTCTGATTCACCCATATCTTCCTTTGTAGAATGGGGGGTGGGGGTGGGGGAATCCAGAACTTAACCCCACTTTTTTTTAAGGACACGTTCTATGCATTCCTTTTTGTCCAAGTGATGTCTCCAGTTCTTTTCCTTCACTATAATTCTTTGCTAATCTGGCTTCTGATCTCATTGTTCCAACTGTTAGATTTTCAGGGTAAGGTCTGCACACTCTGAGTGTCGTTTTTATTGTTCGTGAACTCTTATCCATCTCTTCTCAAAACACAAGCCCTTGATTGTCCCCCATTTATCATTTTTGCTCTCAAGGCCCCTTAATGCTCTTAAAGATTATTAAGGAGTCCAAAAATCTTTCATCTATTACTACAGTTTTTGGTGAAGGGGTGGCTATCTTCCTGGTCAAGGCTAAAGCTACATGTATCCTTGATCCCATTCCTTTCTGTCTTCTCCAACAGATTTCTTAAATTATCCTACTCATCTGTCTCTAATATTAATTTCTCTTCACCTATTGATTTTTTCCTACTCATACAAACATGTCTATTTTTTCTACCACTTTGAAAAAAATTAATATATATTTTTTAGACTCTAACCTATCTTAGCACTGGTTCCAATATAGGAGTGGTAGGCAATAGGGATTATGGGTCACATAGTTAGGAAGTGTCCGAGGCCAGATTTGAATTTAGGACCTCTGGAGCTCCAACTATTGAGATACCTAGCTGCCCCTTTCCCCATTACAAAACAAAACAGCACAACTATCACTAGATCCTACCATCTCTGAAAATGATTTCTCTGTATCTCTTCTCTTTCTCTGCCAAACTTCTAAAAATCCATCCATTTTTGTCATTTCTGTTTCACTCTTTTCTAAGCCCTCTTCAATCAGGCTTTTCTGGCTTCACTTCCCAGAAACAGTTCTCTCCAAAATTAGCTCTGATCTTTTAGTTCCTTTCTTTTTTTTCCCTCCACTCTTTTTGCTACATTGGACAAGAGATTGATCTGAGGCCCTCTGAAATTCTAAATTTTAGGATTCAGAGTCTATCAGAAATATTTGCAATTTTTAGTTATCTGTCAATAGTGAAAATGTGGACGGCAGATTATAAAACAATTTTAATAGCAACCTCACATTTTGTAAGGAACTTCCCAGTTTTCAACCTCCACAGAAGTTTTGCTTCAGTACATAACTGTTTGGAAGTAAAACCTGAGTCTTTCTAGGTCATTAGATATTATGTAGCATAAATTATGAATATTATAAATGAGGAAATCATTACCCAAGAAAATTAAGGAGAGAAAAGAAAGACTTGCCCAAATAAAGTCATACCATTTGGAGGTAGTCAAGACTCAGACCTAGGCCTTTAAATTCCAGGTAGTAAACACTTTATACCATGCCATATTATGATGATCCCTTATAATGTTTGTGAATTTTAATTATTGAAGGAGGATCACATGTTTCTATTTTTGAAATTTTGTGTTTTAGTATCTGAGCAGTAATGAATGTGGAAAATATGTGGACATTGGTGCCTTAGCATCCAATTTGCAAGAGATGTACAGGTAAGCAATATACAGTTAGCAAGGGAAGGAGGCACTAAGCATTTATATAGTACTTACTATGTATCAAACACTATGCTAAATTCTTTTTACAAATGATATCTCATTTGATCCTTATTGTAACCCTTTGAGGTAGATGCTATTATTACTCCTATTTTACCATGAAGGAAACTGATGTAAACAAGTGACTTTCCCAAGGTCACACAGCTAATAAGTGCCTGAGGTGGGATTTAAATTCAGGGTTTCCTGACCCCAGATCCAGTGCTCTATCCTTTGTACCACCTAGCTGTCTTGATTATCATTCTCTGCATTCTCTAGCTTTCCAACAAAATTGTAACTGATAGCAATACTCACTATCCTAATTAGTCTCTCTATCTTAAAGATTCAAGTATTTATTTTTTCCTGTAAATAATCTTTTCTTATTCTGAACTTATAAACACCAGCAAACTGAACATTTCAATATACAAAGAACAACACATAAAAACACACAAAAAAATTTTATATATGAAATTATGAAATCTATTTGTAAAGTCTTTAGCATGATACCAAGCACATGTTAGACACTATATAGTAGATGCTAGTCGTCATTGTTATTTTATTCTTTTTATTCTTATTCTTACATAAGTATGCAATAAATCCAATGTTAGTTTTTTAAAAGCCCTTAACCTTCTATATTAGAATCAATACTGTTTATTGGTTCTAAGGCAAAAGAGCTGTAAGGCATAGGCAGTGAGAGTTAAGTGAATTACCCAGGGTCACATAGCTTGGAAGGGTCTGAGGCCAGCTTTAAATCCAGGAACTCACATATCTTGGTCTAGCTCTCAAGCCACAGAGCCACCCATGTGCCTCCTCAACTGTCTTATTGGTCTTACTGAATGATTTTCTATCCCCATTTCTGCATATGACCTTTTTTCTTTTCTCTTTTGATATCATTAATTATCTCCCGTTCCCACCCCCAAACAATGCTTATACTAAAGAAATAGACTAGCAGAACAAATCCACACTAAGTCTAAGTCTGAAAACATTTATCTCCAGAGAAAGGACTTTTGGAGTCGACAGATGTGGATCAAGTGTACTATCTTTCACATCAGTGTATTTATGGTTTTATTTTGAGGTTTTGGTTTTGTTTGAGTGTGCTCTCATAATAATGACCAATATGGAAATGTGTTTTGCATAATAATAAAAATGAGATTAAATTAAAAAATAATTGAAAGAAGCTCAGAATATTAAAAGAAAGCAAGAAAGAAAATATTATCAAGACCATCACTTCTCTTTCAAATGCAGGGTCACTTACTAGCCATTTTAACTTTGGATCAGTCAAATTTAACCACTGTCTCAGTTTCCTCATATGCAAAATGAGCATAATAATAGCACCTACCTCCCAGAGTTACTATGACAATAAAATAAGATGATGTTCCTAAAGTGTTTTGTAAACCTTAAAGTTCTGTTTAAATACCAGCTATTGTTATTTTTAAGAGCATGATTCATCTTCATTGCTTCTTAAGAGTTGTTGGTCATTGTATTGATGAGCTTCGGTCATTCTTGAATCTTATGCTCATAATCCTTACATTGTATTCATGCTGCTGCTTTTTTAATGAACCTTAGACCTGGTTATATATTTTACCAGAATCACGGCCAAAGATTGTGCATTAGTCACTTTAGACTTGAACAAGTACAACTATGATTCATTTCCAATTTTACTACCTTTAACCTTATCCCTTTACAACTTGTCTGTTTTAGTCCAAGTAAAAATTCCAGCCTATGATACATTTCTCCTTTTATTTGCATTTCAGATCTTTTTATCCTTCAAACCTTGAGTGCCAACTCCTCTATAAAGCTTTCTTTGATTGCCCCAGATAAAAGTCTCTTCAAATCTTCCCAGAGTAGCACTTTGGATTTTTCCTTGGCCCCCATCCCCTTTTCTCATATTACAAACCAATATCAACATAAGTTCTTTGAAGACAGATATTTTAAAAAAAAAAAACAACTTTGTAACTTTTGTACCTTGTTTAATACTCCAAGTAGTTGGCAAGACTTTGTTAATGTTAAGTTTTCATAAGTTTTTATTGATATTATCTATTATTTATATCATCATAGCATTTCTTGCCTTCAAGAAAGGCATATTACTTTTTTAAAGGAAAAAAAAATAGTATGTTTGATTAATACATTTAAAAAGCCCCAAAACGTATGAGTAACACCTCTAGACATCTCATCTCCACTGAGAGAGATTCTTTTCATTCGTGTCATACTTGATCTCTATAATGCTGTTACATTTAATTTTGAATTTTTGAATGTGGGTTTCTTTTCATCTGCATGGTTGTAATATAAGTTATTTTATGTGTATTTGTCTCTGCTTGCTTTCCTCTGCATCAGTTTGTCTAGATCTTGCTTTTCTGGGTTCACACATCAATTTTTATACATTATATTCCATTATATTCATGTACCAGTTTGTGTTTCCAATTCTTTACAATCACAAAAAATACTATTGTAAATATGGTGTATATTATGACTTATCTTCTTGATTTTCTTGGTACATATGCTCAGTAATAGAATCTTTAGTTCAAAGGGTAATAAGGACATGTTCCTTTAATTGTGTAATCCATATTACTTTCCAAAATAGTCATACCATTTTACAAGTCCACCAACAATGCATTAATATGCCTATCATCCCCTAATCCCTCCAATATTAACTATTGCCATTTTTTGGTCATCTTTGTCCATTTGCAAGATGGGGAGATGAATTTACCTCAGAATTGTTCTGATTTGCATTTCTCTTATTAATGATTTGGAGCATTCTTTCATGTGGTTGTGAATACTTCACAGTTTTTTAAAGAATTATTTATACATGGCTTTTGCTTATCTTTTAGGGAGTAGTCATTGATCTTTTTTATTTTTATATATCTTGATTATCAAGTTAAATTTTTAAAGAATAGATCTCTTAACAATATCAATAAAGTAGTATTTAAAAAGCCCAGCAGTTTTTGGTAATCATCTATATAAGTGATGTTATACATTCACTTAATAATAGGTGCCATAATGGTCAAGTTTTACAGAATCTCTTCACAAAAGCCTTAGATGCTGTTATCTTATTTTGCATATAAGTAAACTGATGTTCAGAGAGTTTAAGTGATAGGCCTCTTGCTGCAGTCTTAAATGTACAAGGTAGAATTTAAATTTCGTACTCAACAATTCTCAATACCACTCTCATGTGAAGATTAGTTTGAACTTAAACAATAGCATATTTTCTTCAAAAATAATATTTTTATGACAACAAAGGAAAGTAATAAATGTTGGAGGAGATGTGGCAAGATTAGGAAATTAATGCATGGCTGGTGGAGTTGTGAATTGATCCAACCATTCTGCATGGCAATTTGGAACTATGCCCAAATGGTGTTAAAAGACTGCCTGCCCTTTGATCCAGCCCTATCGCTGCTGGTTTATACCCCAAAGAGATCATAAGGAAAAAGACTTGTACAAAAATATTTATAGCCACGCTCTTTGTTATGGCAAAAAATTGGAAAATGAGGGGATGGCCTTTGATTGGGGAATGACTGAAAAAATTGTGGTATCTGTTGGTGATGGAATGCTATTGTGCTGAAAGGAATAATGAACTGGAGGAATTCCATGTGAACTGGAACAACCTCCAGGAATTGATGCAGAGTGAAAGGAGCAGAACCAGGAGAACATTGTACACAAGAGACGGATATACTATAGCACAGCGGTTCTCAACCTCTCAATTTGTAGCAATGAGAATACATAATGCATATCAGGTATTTACATTCCGAATCATAACTGTAGCAATATTACAGAGAAAGGTTGAGAACCACTGCTATAGCACAATCAAATGTAATAGACTTCTCTGCTAGCAGCAATGCAATTATCCAGGACAATTTTGAGGGACTTACGAGAAAGAATGCTATTCACATCCAGAGAAAGAATTGTGGAAGTAGAAACACAGAAGAAAAACAACTACTTGATCACATGGATTGATGGGGATATGATTGGGGATGTAGACTCTTTTTTTATTATTTTTAATTGGCCAATTTCAAACATTATTCATTGAATACAAAAATAATTTTCTTTTCCTCCCTCCCCTCTCGCCACCCCTTCCATAACCGATGCACGATTCCACTGGGTATTGGGGATGTAGACTCTTAAGTGATCACCCTAATGCAAATTTTTTTTTAAACCCTTACCCTCTGCAGAAGAGTGGTAAGGACTAGGCAATGGGAGTTAAGTGACTTGCCCAGGGTCACACAGCTAGGGTATGTCCGAGGCCAGATTTGAACCTAGGACTTTCAGAGAGAGAGAGAGAGAGAGAGAGAGAGAGAGAGAGAGAGAGAGAGAGAGAGAGAGAGAGAGAGAGAGAGAGAGAGAGAGAGAGAGAGAGAGAGAGAGAGAGAGAGAGAGAGAGAGAGAGAGAGAGAGAGCTTCTGAGCCAGATAGAAATTCTAAGGCTTCACTCCAAGTCCAAGTGTCTGTCCTCTGTGTATCTCCAATCTTCATAATCAAGGAAGAGCTAAGTACCTTCATTGTTACAATCAGGGGAGAGCCAAATCCAATCTTCACAAAATTAATTAAATAAAAGTTTTCAATTAAAAAAAGAATAAGAATTTTAAGTGAAAATTGATCTCTAGTCTTCCCAAAACAATTCAATTGCTCTTATTGATCTCTAATATAGAATTTTAGAGTCTTAGTCAGAAAGGTCCTTTGAAATTATATAGTCCAATTCACTGCTTCTTAGTAATTTTACTGACATTTATCCAACTAGTTCCAGTAGACTTCCACTAAGAGTCTTGCTCAATAACAAGTTTATATTATTCTTGTAGGGCCTTGACTTTTAGAAAAATTTGGTATTGAACTGAAATTGGCTACCTTAGATTTCCATCCATTAGTTTTATTTCTGTTCCTTGAAGGTACAGTGTCTAATTTCACATACTTGAAGATGGCATTAATTTTTTCATTACATATTCTCTTTTCTATATTAAATATACTCACTTCCTTTGTTTCTCTTTTTGACTTTTAAGAAAAACCTCATTTCTTAATTTGTTGCCTTTATATGCACTCCAGTTTGTCTCAAAAATGTAGAGCCTAGAACTGAATATGATAACTCTAGATTTGGTTTGAACAGAACATAAGATGTTTACTCTGGACAGTCAGCTTCTATTAATGTTTTACAATTATTATTATTACATTTACTTGCTGGGTAACTAAGTTGCATTGTTTTATCTTAAACATTTTTATTTGGCCAATTTCAAACATTATTCATTGAATACAAAAATCATTTTCTTTTCCTTTCTCCCCTCCCGCCACCCCTCCCATAGCCGATGTGTGATTCCACTGGGTATCACATGAGTCCTTGATCCAAACCCATTTCCATGTTGTTGGTATTTGCGCTAGGATGTTCATTTAGAGTCTACATCCCCAATCATATCCCCTCAGCCCCTGTAGTCAAGCAGTTGCCTTTCTTCGGTGTTTTTGTTGCCACCATTTGTCTTCTGCTTGTGGATAGTGTTTTTTCTCATAGATCCCTGCAGGTTGTTCAGGGGCATTGCATTGACACTAATAGGGAAGTCCATTACGTTCGATTGTACCACAGTGTATCAGTCTCTGTGTACGATGTTTTCCTGGTTCTGCGCCTTTCTCTCTGCATCACTTCCTGGAGGTTGTTTCAGTCCCCATAGAATTCCTCCACTTTATTTATTAATTTTTTTTAATTTGACTTTTTTTTGTTTTTTTTCCTTTTAAACATTATTTTATTTGGTCATTTTCAAACATTATTCATTGGAAACAAAGATAATTTTCTTTTTCTCTCCCCGCCACCCCTCCCATAACCAACCTGTGATTCCTCTGGGTATCACATGTGTCCTTGATCTGAACCCATTTCCATGTTGTTGGTATTTGCATTGGAGTGTTCATTTAAAGTCTCTCCTCAGTCATATCTCCTCAACCCTTGTAGTCAAACAGTTGCCTTTCTTCATTTTTACTCCCACCATTTATCCTTTGTTTGTGGGTAGTGTTTTTTCTCCTAGATCCCTGCAGATTGTTCAGGGACATTGCATTGACACTAATGGAGAAGTCCATTACGTTCGATTGAACCACGTGTATTGGTCTCTGTACAATGTTCTCTTGGTTCTGCTCCTTTTGCTCTGCATCACTTCCTGGAGGTTGTTCCAGTCTCCATGGAATTCTTCCACTTTATTATTCCTTTTAGCACAATAGTATTCCATCACCAACATATACCACAATTTGTTCAGCCATTCCTCAATTGAAGGGCATCCCCTCATTTTCCAATTTTTTGCCACCACAAAGAGTGCAGCTATGAATATTTTTGTTCATGTCTTTTTCCTTATTATCTCTTTGGGATACAAACCCAGCAGTGCTATGGCTGGGTCAAAAGGTAGGCAGTCTTTTAGCACCCTTTGGGCATAATTCCAAACTGCCCTCCAGAATGGTTGGATCAATTCACAACTCCACCAGCAATGAATTAATGTCCCAATTTTGCCACATCTCCTCCAAAATTCATTACTTTCCATAGCTGTCATGTTAGCCAATCTGCTAGGTGTACCTCTCTGGTACCTCAGAGTTGTTTTGATTTGCATCTCTGATTATCAGAGATTTAGAACACTTTTTCATGTGCTTATTAATAGTTTTGATTTCTTTAACTGAAAACTGCCTATTCATGTCCCTTGCCCATTTATCAATTGGAGAATGGCTTGATTTTTTTGTATAATTGATTTAGCTCTTTGTAAATTTGAGTAATTAAACCTTTATCAGAGGTTTTTGTTATGAAGATTGTTTCCCAATTTGTTGTTTCACTTCTGATTTTAGTTACATTGGTTTTGTTTGTACAAAACCTTTTTAATTTGATGTAATCAAAATGATTTATTTTACACTTTGTGACTCTTTCTAAGTCATGCTTGGTTTTAAAATCTTTCCCTTCCCAAAAGTCTGACATGTATACTATTCTGTGTTCACATACTTTACTTATTGTTTCCTTCTTTACGTTCAAGTCGTTCACCCATTCTGAGTTTATCTTGGTGTAGGGTGTGAGGTGTTGATCCAAACCTAATCTCTCCCATACTGTCTTCCACTTTTCCCAGCAGTTTTTATCAAATGGTGGATTTTTGTCCCAAAAGCTGGGTCTTTGGGTTTGTCATAGACTATGTTGCTGAGGTCACTTACCCCATGTCTATTCCACTGATCCTCCTTTCTGTCTCTTAGCCAGTACCAAATTGTTTTGATGACCACTGCTTTATAATATAGTTTGAGATCTGGGACTGTAAGGCCACCTTTCTTTGTATTATTTTTTTCATGATTTCCCTGGATATCCTTGATCTTTTGTTCTTCCAAATGAACTTTGTTATGGTTTTTTCTAGTTCAGTAAAAAAGTTTTTTGGAAGTTCAGTGGGTAATGGCACTAAATAGATAGATAAATTTGGGTAGGATGGTCATTTTTATTATATTAGCTCATCCTACCCATGAGCAGTTAATGCTTTTCCAATTGCTCAAATCTAGTGTTAGTTGTGTGGAAAGTGTTTTGTAGTTGTGTTCATATAGTTCCTGTGTTTGTCTTGGCAGATAGATTCCTAAGTATTTTATATTGTTTAAGGTGATTTCCCTTCTTGTTTTTTTTTTAGGATCTGTTAAGTTCCCTCCTCCCTCTCCTTCCCTACCTTTTTTTTTTTTTTGAGCTCCCTCCTCTTAGTTTTCCCTTCTTCCTTACCCTGTAGGATAAGATAGACTTCAGGATCTCAATGGATCTAGATGCTCTTCCCTCTCAGAGTTGATTGCACTGAGAGTAATATTCGGTATTACCTATTAGCACTCTCTTCCTCTCCCTCTTATAAGACTATTCTTCCCCTCCCCCTCCCATGTGTATCTTTGTGTGACAAAGATTATTCTATTTATTATATTTCTTCAGGTACCTCTTAGTACCATCATTGATTCCCCCTCACCCCTTTTATATATCATTTTATATCCTTTAATGCCCCAATCTTTTCCTATGAATGATTATTCTATTTACTATAATAATGAAAACATTTTTGAGAGTTACAAATAACATTTCCCTATATATTAATATATATAATTTGATCTGATTTTAGCCCTTAAAGAAGAGAGTTTGAATTTTAAAAAAGAAAAAAAATTCTCCTTTTCCCTCTCTTTCATATTTACCTTTTCATGTTTCTCTTGATCTTTGTGTTGGATATCAAACTTTCCATTTAGTTCTGGTCTTTTCCTTACAAATACATGGAAATCTTCTATTTTGTTGAAAGCTCATACTTTCCCCTGGAAGTATATAGTCAGTTTTGATGGACAGGTGATTCTTGGTTGAAGGCCCAGTTCTCTTGCCTTTCTGAATATCGTGTTCCAGGCTTTGCGGTCTTTTAGTGTTGAAGCTGCCAGGTCTTGTGTGATCCTGATACGTGCTCCTTTGTATCTGAATTGTTTCTTTTTGGCTTCTTGTAGGATTTTCTCATTATAGCTTGAAAGCTCTCGAATTTGGCAATTACATTTCAGGGAGTTGTTTTTTGGGGGTTTAGTGTAGAGGGTGTTCTATGAGCTCTTTCAATATCTATTTTGCCCCCTTGTTCCAGAACTTCACGGCAGTTTTCTTGGATGATCTCTTGTAGTATGGTGACAAGGTTTCTGTTTATTTCTGGCTTTTCAGGTAGACCAATGATTCTCAAATTGTCTCTCCTTCCTCTGTTTTCCTGATGTCACCTTGTCAGTGAGATAATTTATGTTTTCTTCTATTTTGTCAGTCTTTTGACTTTGCTTTATTAATTCTTGCTATTTTGCAAGATTATTGGTTTCCACTTGCTCAATTCTGGTCCTTAAGGCCTGGTTTTCTGTTATAATCTTTTTGTTTTCTGCTTTAACCTTTTGGTATTCAGCTATGATTTCTTCATTTTTTTTAACCATTTCCCACTTCTCTTTCCAGAAGGCTTCCATCTTTTTGATAAGCTCCTTTTGATATTCTTCCAGGTCTTGTGGACAATTTCTGTTTTTTTGTTTTGTTTGAGTTTCATCTAGTATTTCCTCTGTAGGCTGGGTTTTTCCTCCGTAAAAATTCTCGAGGGTTACAGCCTTCTTTTTAGGTTTTTTGGAAGGATTTTGAGGCTTCTGTGCATGATTAGCCATTTTTCTGGATGTTTTCCCTTCCCTCTTTAGTCAGAAATCTTATTCCCTTTTCCTTCTCTCTTTTCCTTAATTCCTTCCCTCTATATTAATCCTATTTGAACTTTGAACTTGCTCTACTTTTAGCAAAAAACAAAACACTTCCAATATTCCAATAGTTTGATAACTAAGTATTCTATTATTCTATTGGAATATTGGAAGTGTTTTGTTTTTTGCTAAAAGTAGAGCAAGTTCAAAGTTCAAATAGTATTGTATGGGGTAAATTTAGGAGTTTTGACTAATATATTATCATTATGGTTGCCAGGGATTAATTCAAATCCCAATAAAAATACTCAAGTCAGTTTAGGAATTTTATGTTGGTTTAATTAATATAGAGGGAAGGAATTAAGGAGAAGAGAGAAGGAAAAGGGAATAAGATTTCTCCTGCCTAGCCTGAGCCAAGGGGAGTTCAGAGACCTTCTAGCCACGAGGCCTCCTCTGAGATGAGGGACCTTCTAGGAGGATGGCATTTTTAGGAAAGGTAAAGGAAAAAAAAAGAATCAACCTGAACTCCAAGAGAGTTCAGTGAAGACACCTCACCTGACCGACGATATTAAGCTTTTCCCATTTACTGTATCAAGGATGCTCACCGCCAAATCCTGGCAATAGTATAGCTGCAGCCACTCCAAGATGCTCAGCACGCTGCCACTTAGCCACCTCTCCGCGAAAAGAGGCCGGAGAGAGGAAGTGATGTGAAATATATAGACTGTTTTTTACATCACTTCGTACATCTCATATGTACCAATGGTAGCGTAAGCTTGACTTAGGACAGCCCAGGGGGTCTGTCAATTGTTTCTGATTTGACATTTGCTAGCACATGTCTGTCATAGGCCATCCTTCTCAACACTTAATCCTTAAGTAGGGGTGTAGACATTCCTGTTTTGTTAGACCAAGAAGGATAGAGTAAATCTAAAATTCACAGGATTTTGGTCTGGAAGAGACCTGGGGGATCATCTCGTCCAGTGGTATCAAACTCAAATAGAAATAGGCCATATTACTTACAAAACCACAAATTAATATCTATGTTGTATAATATTTCCATTTATTATCTATTCTATATCTCTTCTATTTATAGTCTTGGTTACATTTTTTTTAAACCCTTACTTTTTTGTCTTAAAATTAGTACTGTGTATTGGTTCTAAGGCAGAAAAGTGGTAAGAACTAGGCAATAGGAGTTAAGTGTCTTGCCCAGGGTCACACAGCTAGGAAGTGTCTTGAGGCCATATTTGAACCCAGGACCTCTCATCTCTGGGCCTGGCTCTCAATCCACTGAGCCAGCTAGTCGTGCGCCCCCCCCCCCCCTTAGTTTCATTTTAAAGCCATTCCTGATCATGAGTTTGACACCTCTGATCTAGTCAAACCTACCTTCCCCCCCCCCCCCCCCCTTAAATGAAGAAACATTTTCCATCAGAGATGGAAAATGATTTTCTAAAGTTACAAAGCTATGAAGTATTAGAGCCAGGATTTGAACTTCACACAGTGTTCTATTATATCATTGCATTTCACTGATAATTTCATCTTCAGAAGATCACACTACAAAGGGAGACTGTTGTGTTGGACCCTAATTGGACCTGATAGGAGATATCATTTGGTGAAGTGGAAATGACTGCAATATTGGGATAACCATGGCAACCATTTGAGTTTGTGTTAAAGGATACTAGGTATAATAAAACTTACCAATGGTTCTGAGAGAACTGATTTCAGAGTTTAGATAGATTAAGTATAATCCCATTGCTTGTTGGCCTAAGAGGAATGAGAAGCTCCCAGGAACAAGATTGTACCACATAAATGTGGATTATTTTGATAAGTGTATAAATGGAGATTTTGAGCCTTTGGACTTCATCCCCCAGAAGTCCCTTAGTATTTCCCAAAATTCCCTTTTCCTGCATCCCTGTGTTTTGCATGATTATATTTAGGTGACTGTAACTCCTCCCTCTCCCTCTTTTTTTGGACCTGCAACCAGGCTGCATTCAGGCAGTTCTTTTGCCCTAGTTATTATTAATAAAACTTTTAAAATATAATAGTTATTGAATATTAATTTTAAAACTAATTTAAGTGAGGAGTTGGGGTGTCAGGTAGATCTGGTTAATTCCACAGTTAAATCTGGATTTTAGTTACTCTGATAGAAACTTTCATGAGGTCCTGACATGGAAAATGCCTTAGATAATTGAATGGTTAGTTTGATTTGGAATTGGTTGAATGATAATTAATCCATGTGGAGTGTCACAGGGCTCTTTATGCCTTTGGGTCCTAGTTATCTTAACAGATTAATAATTTACTTGGCTGATGTTAACATTCTATTATATTTGCAAATTACATGTTATGGGGGGGGTACCTGAAATATTCGATGACTGAATTAAGAGTTAGAAAAACGTTAACAGGCTAGAATAGAAAATCTAAAATTATTTTTTCCTATTAAATTTTGAGATAGTGTCCAGAATCATACTAATGCTAAGTATTCTGATTCAGATCAAGTCTGAAATAGTATGTTCAATTCGCTTCCAAATTTTAGAAAGGATGTTGGCAATCTAGAGTCATCCAATTAGGTAGAATAGGTGCAGCAAAGATTATGAGGAAACTTGGTTATGCTATGTGAGAAAACTGGTTAAAATGAGCAGAAATATTTAGTTTAGAGAAGAAAAAGACTTATTAGTAGGACTTGTTTCATTATTTGAAGAGTCATTGTATAGAAGAAATTTATTCATTTTGTCCTTAAGAGAAGAACGAGTGTAACTGAATAGAAATTATAAGAAGGCAGATTTTAGCTGGCTGTTAAAAAAGTACTCCTTGTTGACTAGAGTAATGGGCCATATTGGCAGTTAGTGAGTTGATGATTGACTAGAAAAGTGGATTGTAGTCAGGTTTGAAGTCAGGTTTATATGCCAAAAAGTTAGTATTGTGACCTTTAAGAATTGTAGGCTCAGGGGAGTCTAAACGTTTTTGAGCAATAAGTGACATGATCAGTCTTGCACAAGATTATAAGGACTAATTTGGCATAGTTATAAGGGATGAATTGGAAGAAGAGGTGAGAGAGAAAAAATTGGTTAGGAAACAATTATAATATAATAGTTGGGAGAGAATGAGAACTTGAACTACAGTGGTGGCAATGGTCAGAGAACAGGAACATTTGGATATGAGATGTTGCTGAAGTAGAATTACCAATTTGGCAAATAGTGTCCTCCTTCTCCCATCTCCAAAGGAATCTGGTCATCCCATTTTATAATGAAAAATATTTAGGCTAAAGCCCAAAAGGTTAAGTGATTTTTGCCAAGTTCATAAGGGCAAAATTCAGATCTGAACCCAGGTCTGTTGACCTTTACTTTTGAATTTCATTTACTTCAGATGTTCTCTTTCCATTGTACCAAAGTGCTACTTAGGAAAATGATCATTCAGATTTGAACTTGAGTGACTAAGATAATGGTGCTGTCATCAACAGAAGTTTAGAATAGAAAGTTTAGAGTAAGGAAGATAGCAAATTCAGTTTTAGAGAAGTTGCATAGTGATGACCATGTGATGATATGTAGACTAATGCCCAACATGCAATTTGAAATACACAATTGACTCATGGGAAATCTTAACCTTGGAAATAACCCAGTTGGAGATAACTCAAATGATAGTCGAATCCCTTAAGATGAGTTCATCATTTGGGAAAACAGAAGGGAGGGAAAAGGACCAAGGACAAATTTAGGGAAGAAAAAATGAAGAGAAATTCCTTTAAAGAAGACAGAGAAGGCACTTTTGGAAAAGGAGAAGGAAGAATAGAAGAAAGAATTTAAGTAGCAAAACAAGGGGAAATAGAAGAAAATACACAAATAATATTTATAATTGGCCGTTAGTAGGAGTTACTCATAAAATGGAAGAGAATAGAATGACCTAGGAGGCAGAATCTGACAGTGTTATTTATAAGAAACTATTGAAACATAAAGATTCAGAGTTAAAATGAAGAGCTGGAACAAAATTTATTATCTTCAGCTATACTCAGATAAAGAAGTATTAACAATCTACTTAGGGGACAGCTAGGTAGCTCAGTAGATAGAGATCCAGTCCCAAAGATGGGAGGTCCTGGCTTCAAATCCACCCTCAGACTCTTCCTAGCTGTGTAACCCTGGGCAAATCACTTCACCCCCCCCCCCCCCCCCCATTACCTAGCCCTTATTGCTCTTCTGCCTTGGAACCAATATACAGTATTGATTCCAAGATGGAAGGTAAAACTTTAAAAAACAATCTACTTAAAAGCACCACAGACACTAAATCAATATCATTACTATATATATATATATATATGCATATATATATATATAGACACACACACCTAATAGTATAGCATCTAAATCAAACTTAATTAAAAATTAAACTTAAAAGAAAAAATCAAATTAGAAGGAAAATAGATAGGAAAACTGTAATAATGAGGAACCAATTTATCCTTACACAAATTTAACCAAAAGATAAACAAGAAATAATTAAGGAACATGAATTGAATATCAGAAAATTTAGAGATACCTGATGATTACTGAATAGGAAAAGGAAGAAATTTACTTATTTAGCTATATGGGACCTTTACAGCTGTTGACTGTGTATAAGGACATAAAGACCTCACCAAAAGATGTAGAGAAGCAAAAATATTAAACACAATTACTAATCACAAAGAAAAAAGTTTTAAAGGTAATTGGAGATTAACATTCTAAAAACTGGTCGGTCAAAGGACGAATTATAGAAGCAATTTAAAAATTAAAAGAAAGTAATAATAATGAACAACATTTAAATATTACAACCAAAGCAATTCTGAGGGGAAGATTTTTGTCTCTAAAATAACTTCAACAAAGGAAAGAATAAATCAGTTCAGCATTCAGTTAAAAGATTTTGAATAAATTCTCGGGATTATAGAAGACATTAATAAAATTGAAAGCATTGAGTTGATATGTAAAACTAAGGTTTTTGTTTTTTAAGGTAATTAAATAAACAGCTAATCTAATTTAAAAGGAGAGGCAAATCAATTTGGTCATTGGTGAGAATACTCACATAAAAGCAATTTCCA
The DNA here is from genome assembly GCF_027887165.1 of Monodelphis domestica. Taxonomy (NCBI): domain Eukaryota; kingdom Metazoa; phylum Chordata; class Mammalia; order Didelphimorphia; family Didelphidae; genus Monodelphis; species Monodelphis domestica. Next base: position 134,682,882 of record NC_077228.1, on the reverse strand, counting down.
AAATAAACAAAGTGAAAAATAGTATGCTTCAGTCTGCATTCAGATTCCATCAGTTCTTTCTCTGGAGCATTCTTCATCATAAGTCCTTCAGAATTGTTATGGTTTTATATTTATATTGCTGAGAATAGCTAAGTCTTTCTTAGTTGATCATCATACAGTATTGTTGTTATTGTGTACAGTTTTTTCCTGGTTTTCTGTTTACTTCTCTCTGCATCAATTCATGTAGGTTTTACCAGCTTTTCCTGAGATTATCCTGCTCATTTCTTATAGCACAATAGTATTCCATCACAATCACTTGCCACAATTTGTTAGCCATTTCCCAGTTGATGGTCATCTCTTCAGTTTCCAATTCTTTCACACCATAAAAAGGAGCTACTTATGAATCTTTTTGTACAAATAGGTTCTTTTCCCTTTAAAAAAAAAATCTTCAGGATACAGACCTATTAGTGGTATTACTAGATCAAAGACTATGCAGTTTTCTAGTCTTTTGGACATAGTACAAGTTACTCCCCAGAATGGTTAGATTTCATCTCCCAGTTTTGCCCCATCTCCTCCAACATTTACCATTTTTCCTTTACTGTCATATTAACCAATCTGATAGGTGTGAGGTGGCCCTTCATAGTTGTTTCAGTTTGCAATTCTCTAATCAAGAATGATTTAGAGCATTTTTCAAATGACTAAAGACAGCTTTAATTTCTTCTGAAAACTTTCTGTTCATATCCTTTGACCATTTGTCAATTGGGGAATGACTTGTGTTCTTAGAAGTTTGACTCATTTCTCTATATGTTTGATAAATTGGGGCCTCTCCTTAGATTTTAAGCTTTTTAGGGGCTAGTCTCTGATTTTAAAGTTTTCCTTAGTGCTTTTGTTACCTGATCCAAATAATAGAGTTGGAAGATATCGTGGAAGTTTATTTAATCTAATTCTATCAAGGTATGATGTGTTATTTGTGTATAGTGTTCTATGAATGTATGGTGAATTTCTTGAACAAATAACATACAAATTAAAAAGATAGTGATCTTGTTTATTTATAGTGGTATACTTTTCTACTTAAACAACTTTCTGGGCAGATTGTTCCCAATGTAAACCTTGTTCTAAATCCTGACTTTTCCTGAAGCAAGAAAAGCCAAACATTGTCCTCAAGAACCTGCCACTTTAATAGAGCAGGACTGTACATAAAAATAGAGAGCTGAGAAACTGGAAAGGGGGTGGAAATGAAGATGAAGGTACCAGGAAGGCATTATAATACCTTGTAATAATGGCTGTTTCAGACTGTCAAATTGGCAAGGGGTTATCTTTGCACTCTTTCTTTCTTGCCTTTGAAAGTTAAACCTAACTAAGCCTGTTGGAATAGTGTAGGAGGAGTAACTGATTTCTTTTGTGTTTAAAATCTAAGATATAAGGAATCTTTTCATTTCCTCTCCCAGATTTGGATCGAGTAGTTAACAAGTCTGAGAATGGGGCTCTATAAAGTTGTAGCTGCAGCCTGTCAATTTTTTTTTTTAGAAATTTTCAGTTTTGCATTTTGTATGGTATTGAGTGAATTTAGTAAAAAATAAAATAAGGCAAGCTTAATAGTTTAATCAAATCAGGTATTAAAAGCTTTTATTAACTAGTAAAATGAACCACTGAACTATATAATTTAGAGAAAGTTGAACTAGGCATTTGATGAGCTATTTTATATTTTCTTGGTTTTTTTCCTTTCCTTTGATTTTGCTTTATTGTTACTTGGTGTCTAATGAAGTCATTAGCTTCTATTTGCCCAGTTCTAATTTTTTTTTTTTACTCTGTATTGGTTCCAATGTAGAAGAGTGGTAAGGGCTAGGCAATGGGGGTTAAGTGACTTGCCCAGAGTCATGCATCTAGGAAGGATCTGAATCCAGATTTGAACCTCCCATCTGTAGCCCTTATGATTTAGATCTCTAGACTCTTTTTCATTGGATTTTTGTGCCTCTTTTTTTCATTTGAACAATTTTGTTTTTTAATTTATTTTCATTTTGCATTACATTTCTTTTTCCAATTTTTCTTTGACCAGATTTATTTATTTTTTTAATTCCTCTGTGAGTTCTTCTAGAGGCTGAGACCAATTCTCATTTTGCTTTGAATTTTCATGGATTTCACAGTCCCCTGTTGATTCTGTGCTTTGCTCTTCATCTCCATAGAAATTTTCTAGGGTTAGGTATTTCTTTTGCTGTTTGTTCATTTTTCCAGCCTTTTTCTTTTTCTTTTCCTGTGGACAGAGAGTTTTGAAAGCTGCTGATTCTGTCTCCTCTGCTGATGGCTTGCAGGTCTCAGAGCTATTATTGCTACAACACAGTCTTGAAAGTGCCAAGTGCTATGGACTTCTGGGGCCTCATTGCACTTGTGACAGGGCCTGGAACTTCAAGGGGTAGGTGTGGGATGTGTCAGTGTAGGCAGAGTTCTGGGATCCCAAAGTTGGCCTATTCCCAGGCTCAGAATCTGGCGCAGTCCGTGGGGAGTGGTTGTTCAGCATTCCTCTGTGTGCTTCCAATTCACCCCATCCTGTGAAAATCAACTCTCTCTGCCTACCTTTCAATTTGTATGGAATGGGAGAGCCAAACACCCCCCCCCCCCCCCAATTTGATGTTGGTTTTTGACTCCTGTTGTTTTGAGGCACCTTTTAAAAATTGATTTGGAAGAATTGTCAGAGCAGTTTCAGCTTTAATTGCTACTAAGCTGCCATCTTGGCTCTGCCCAACCTGAACTAGACATTTGAAAGATTTAGAATTTCAGTGTTTTTTGCTGCTACCTTTTGCCAAAGAAGCTATTACTCATTTAGACTTCTAGGCTTAGTTTTGAAGCAAGGTCATAATTTTTGGTGGAAAGAAAATAGGCTCCTTTTCCATTTGTTTCTAGTGAATGTATTTTGGGGCTTACAAAACATAAACAGTGGTAGAACTGAACCCTGGCCTTCAACTTCTTATTCTTTAAGATGTTCTCTGTTCTGAGGATTATAGCTATTGATATATCTCATTCCCCTAATAGATTTCAAACTCAGCAAGTCCAGAATGAACCTTCCTTATGTAAACTGTAAACTTCTTCAATACTCTATAAAATGTAAAATTCTTAAAGGTAGAGATTATTTAATTTTTGTTTGTATATTATAGCATAGTGCCTAGGACATGTCATGTTTAATAAATGTTAGCTTGATTGGTAAATATAGAATCAAATCATCACTTTAAAATCTCTATTCTCTTTAAGTCACTCTGTTGAAGATGGTCTCCATGTTTGGGAAGAGACTTCATTCCTCTCCAGATTGTATTACTTTAAAAAAACTTTTTTTAATATTTCATTCATTCATTCATTCATTTATTTATTGGGGTATTCTTCCATGAATTGCTTGTTGGCTCTGGGAAGGGGAAGGGGAAAGGGGTGGGTGGGAGGGAAACGTGAGTCATGTAACCATGGAAAAATACTTTAAAATAAAAATTGTAAAAATAGCATATTTTTCCATAGTTACATGATTCACATCCCCTCTACACCTGTAGTCTCTCCCTGTGAATTACCAGTTTATGTCAGAATCTTCATTTTAAGAGGCCCGGCCACCTATTTTCATTCCTTTTCAGGCTGCACGCCTTACTCTTCTCATGACTTTCTTTGCCATGCCTTTCTGAAGAGTACCTTCTTCTCCACCATCCTCCCTCCCAGTTTTTCAGCTCTCTATTTTTATGTATGGTCTTACTTCATCAGAGTGGCAGGTTCTTGAGGGCAGAGATCGCCTTTCTGTTTATCATTTAGCATATAGTAATCCTGACACATATTAAGCACTTTAAAATGCTTGTTGATTGACTGACAGCATATACTCTGTTAAATTTATTTATATTGTTTTTCAGTGTAGACTATGGCCGGAGGAAGAGAAATGCTTTTAGAATTCAGGTGGAAAAAGGTGAGTTTCCTGGTATGTGTTAAACTGTTAACAAACATTGTAGAAAGCATTCTTACTTAATGGAAACTTTTGTTTCTAGTTTTTAACATAATCAGGAGAGAGAAAGAACTTGAAGACCTACCTGAGTTAGAAGATGAGCACCGGGCAAAAAGAGCAAGACAAAGTCAAGAGTTTAATGAGTGAGTATTAGAAGATAGGTGATTGGAGGCAAGTGGCTCAGTGAATTGAGAGTCAGGCCTAAAGACAGGAAGTCCTGGCTTCAAATAATGACCTCACACATCCTAACTATGTGACTCTGGACAAGTCACTAAACTCCCATTGCCTAGTCCTTGCCACTTTTCTGCATTGGAATCAATATATAGTATTGATTCTAAAAATGAAAGGTATGGATTTTTTTAAAAAAGAAGATAAATGATCTTATTTATTAATTGTTCATTTTGAAAATAGAGATCATTTTTATGTTCATAGCAAAACCAAAGAAAAGTAGATTATATTTTAGAAAATGAACCTACTTTGCATACTGCTTGCCTTTTAAAAAAATATATAATTCCATGTGTTACTTTATTTTATTTCTTTATTTTTTAAACCCTTACCTTCTGTGTATTGATTCCAATGCAGAAGAGTGGTAAGGGCTAGGCAATGGGGGTCAAATGACTTGCCCAGGGTCACACAGCTGGGAAGTGTCTGAGGCCAGATTTGAACCTAGGACCTTCCATCTCTAGACCTGGCTCTCAATCCACTGAGCTACCCAGCTGCCCCCTCCATGTGTTACTTTAAAAATTGTCTTGCTTATATGTTTTTCCTCCTAAATGTCCTTCTGTTTCCCTTTGTGCGTTTAAAAAAATTAATTTCAATAACTGTCCCATTTGTAGCACAATTGTTAACCCGTTTCCCCTCTCTTCCAATTAAAAGCTATGGGGGAAAAAACACTGGTAAGATAATCATAGCCAATCAAAATTAACCTACACTACTATCTTGTCCAAAGATAGTGTTTCTACACCACAAATCCGTTACCTCTCTGTCTTTTGGTGAGTATGGTAATAGTATTTATAATGGTGTACTTTTATACTTTTAAGGTCTTCGATAGTTGGTCATTGGATCAGTGGATCAAAAAGATAGATTTTTCAAAGTTGTTTTTTCTTTACAATGTTATTATATTTGTACGAAGTGATTTAGTTATTTTCATTTCACTGTTCATCTATTAATAATACCTAAGATTCATGGAAATAATGATTTTATATAGAGTCTACCTAGTATGTATGCAGAATGCTTTTTATAAACCCATAGACATGTTAGGAGGCCAGATTTTTTGCCCATTTTATACATGAGGAAACTAAGGCACAGAGAAGTTAGATGACTTGCCCAAGGTCAAAAAGCTAGTATAATGTCTGAGATCAGATTTAAACTCAGGTCTTCCTGACTCCATTGTGCTACCTAGCCTTCTCAGAAGAAAATCCTTCTCTTTTGTTATTTCTTGCTTTATTATTCTTTCGATTAGTTAATTTGGAGCATAATAACACTTCAAAAAAGAGATATGCCGGATGACTCTTGGTCAGGCTATTCATTTCATATATTAATTTTAGTAATGTAGAAATCTTTTTTCAAGAATGTTACCCTTAATAAATTAAGCACAAACAAAACAATTGCAACCAAGATTAGAAGAGAAGCAGAAAACTGAGGGAAAAAATTTACAGTATATATCTTTGATAAAAGTTTCATTTTTCAAATATGTAATGAACAGTCAAACTTATAAAAATACAAGTCATTCTCCAATTGACAAATGATCAAAGAATATGAACAGGTAATTTTCTAACAAAGAAATCAAGGTTATCTAGAATCATATTAAAAAAATGTTCCAAAAACAACTCTAAGGTACAACCTAACACCTGTTAGATTGGTTTATATTACAGAAAATGATAACTGTTGGAGAGGATTTGGAGAAATTGAGACATTGATATAATGTTGGTATAGTTACGAACTGATCTAGCCATTCTGGAAAGCAATTTGGAACTATGCCCAAAGGGCTTTAAAACTGCCTACCCTTTGGCTTAGCAATACTGCTACTAGGTCTATATCCCAGAAATCCCCAAAAAGGGAAAAGTACCAATTTATACAAAAATATTTGTGGCAGCTTTTTGTATGGGAGCAAAAAATTAAAAATTGCTATCCATCAATTGGGAAATGACTGAACAATATATGATTGTAATAGGAAACTATGCTATAAGAAATGATGAACAGAGTGATCTCAGGAAAATCAGGATAATTCTATATAAACTGATTCAAAGTGAGTAGAACCAGGAGAATGTTGAACAAAGGAACAGGAATATTGTATGATGAACAATCATAAATGACTTCACTATTCTTAGTAATACGGTTATCTAAGATAATCCTTGATGATGAAAAATGCTGTCTTCTCCAGAGAAAAAATTGATGGAATCTGAATACAGACCAAAATTAATTATTTCACTTTTTTGTTCTTGGAGTTCTCTTCCACAAAATGACTGATATGGAAAACTGTTTTATGTGATTACATATATAAAATCTGTATCAGATTGTTTGTCCTCTTCAGGAGAGAAGAGGGAAAGACAGCGGGAGAGAATTTGGATCAAATTTTCAAGGGAAGCAAAAAAGGAAAGTTAAAACTTGTTTGTACCTGTAATTGAGGGGAAAAAAATATTTTAAAAAAACACAAATATTGCCCTATCAGTAATTTTATTAAAAATATTTCACTTTTTCCTTTCTTTACTTAAGATATATAGGAAACAAAACAGATGATGATGATTCAGATGTGGATGATTTCCCAGATCAACAGGTGAGCCAAATAGTTTAGGTACCATATTTTTAAAAAATTATAAAGCTTTGCAAGCATTATTATTGACAGATGTTTATTGAATATTATTTTGCTAGATGCTTTCTTAGCATACATCAGATTATTTATACTACTATGTGTGTTTATATCCAAAATTCAGAAGGCAAGAAGAGAAGTATTTGAGTGTAGAACAGAGCTGAACTGTTTTACTGCCAGGAAGAGATAAGGAAGGGAGGGAGACTGAAGCCAACTACAGGGGTTATGACCTAGGAAAAGACTAAATTGGAGAGAGATTGGAGAAAATAACAGTCCTAGGAAGAACAGGTCTAGGGGGTCACAAGTCAAAGGAACAGAAATCAAGAGCTTTAAATTTCAAATTCTGGGGCCATAGGGACAGAGGGATCCTCTAGGTTAAAAGGCTGATTGTGACATGGTAGCTAAAGAAGTTAGTCAAGAGTGGGCTCTAAAAAGGAATGAAGGAATGATAAAAGGATTCTGATGGAAAAAATGAATTTCAGAATTCATGAATATCAAAGTCAAGATCTTATGAGATATGGGATATGACAGTCTTTGCATATAGCAGAGTTTTGGAGAAATAGATCCTGGGAAAAGAGTAGTTGAAAGTTATTTAGTCCAGCCCTCTCATTTTACCAGGAGGGAACTGAAGTCCCCAAAAGACATTTGCCTAAGGTTCCATATGTTAAAGTAAGTGACATAGGAAAGAACTTTATAACTTAGAGTGACTGGGTTATTAGTAATAATATGTAATATTAATATGTTGCTACTTTAAAAAACATTGATAAAGCGAGTTTCTTCACTTTTACTTGAACTTAAATTACTATCTTCAGAGATCTTGTTATTTTACTGGGTCTTTTTTTTTCCCCCGCCTTTTTTTAAATATGACTAACTTTGTCAATTCCATAAAATACATCAAACCTTTAATTTTATGTTACTTTTCTGTTAAAAGCTAATTTTCTCACTTCAGTTAGAGGAACTTAATTTGTATGCTCTTAAAAAATGATGCTTCTTACTAATTCAGTTATATGGACCCAATTTACTTTATATCAAACATAAAGTCAGAGCTTTGATGTGGTTCCTAGAGTTGAAAAGCTTTAGATTTATTTGGTTGACTGACATTAAGTGATAAAGGAAGGAATTTTTATTGTAAGCTACTTGTTTGTTAAATCACTCTATTTTAATATTTTAATATAAACAGAAGTATCATGCCAATGTAAGACCATTGTTAATATAGTTGATCATATATATCTGAATGTTCATGGATTCATTTATGTAATATGTTTTTTGCAGTCTGCAAATCACATGAACAACTCTCTGCTGTCTTTGTACCGGAAAGGAAATCCTGACATTTTACCAGAAAGTCCTGCAATTGAACAAGAAAAAAATAGTCTCTCTGTGCCAAAGAATGCCTTCCCTTTGATAGCATCAGCTTTTACCAGGGTTTCTGAAGGTGGATGGTTTATTGACAAAAATCCAATTGGAAAAAAAGAGAATGCTTTTTTAGACCTTTCAGATGAGCAAATTAACAATAAGAAGCCAATTTTTGAGGTACAGTTATGTTCATTTTAATAAGTTAGTCCTATTTTCTAGTAGCATGCTACTGTCCTCTGAATCCCTATCCTTCAGTGGATGCTTTTTCAGTTGTGTGTATATATATGTTTTTAACCCTTACCTTCCGTCTTGGAACCAATATTCCAAGGCAGAAGAGTGATAAGAACTAGGCAATGGGGGTTAAGTGACTTGCCCAGGGTCACACAGCTGGGACGTGTCTGAGGGCAGATTTGAACCCAAGATCTCCTGTTGCTAGTCCTGGCTCTTAATCCACTGAGCCACCCAGCTGCCCCCTTAGGTAGATATTTCTGCTGTGTAAAAGAAACAGGAGTTTTTTATATTGCCTTTAGCATGTCAAGGTTTAGAGAGTACTTAGGGTCAAGTTCTAGCGGTATCGTCTTTTATTGATTGCTAATTAATCATGTGGAAAGTTATTGACTGTGAAACCATGCTTTGTTGAATAGTAATTTTTAGTTTTCAATAATCCTATATAAATGATGTATTGAGAAAATGGCTTGAATGAATATCACTGTAATCTGATTCTTCATAATGTCAGATGAAATGATGTTAAAGAAATGTATCACTAGCCTTTATTGAGTCTAGTATGCTGAAGGTGATTTCAGACAAGGGCTAAGCAATTGGAGTTAAATGACTTGCCCATGATCACACAGCTAGGAACTGTCTGGGGACAAATTTGAACCCAGGACCTCCCATCTCTAAGCCTTACTCTCTAATGATCTACCTTGCTGCCTTCATTTAACTTTTCCTTTAAGAATTTAGATGCGATGTCATTACATACATACACACACACACATACATACATACACACATACATACATACATACATACACACACATACACACATACATATATACACACATGCATATATATACACCTATGTATATTTAGTATTGATATTCATTCATCATCTGTGATGCCTTTTAGTAATGTAGTTTCCTTGTTTATCTCTTTATTTAGGTCTACTTTTGCTTTTGCTTCATTTGAAGACAACCCTGCCTTTTTTACTTCTGTTGAACCATAATAGATTCTGCTTCATCCCTTACTTTAACTCTGTATCACCTCCATTCTCTGATGAGGAATTAGATAGGATGCTATGGAAGTTCAACAATATTATAATTTTTAAAATATTTTAAAATATTTCTTAGTATAAAAGAACACATGAATTTTAAGGTAACTTGTTAAGTGAAACATAGGTAGCAAAGTAGCATTTAACTACAATGAGGAAACATGACAAGACCTAGAAAGTAATGGGATCAGTGTCTGTCAGCCCAGAATTTGTAGCATATATCATAGGAATCTCTATAAACTGAAATTAAATTAGGCTGGTGAACTAAGAACTATGGTTTTAGGTCCAGAAGGAGCCTAGATGAGGAACAAGGAGGTCAGAAAGCATGGAAAGTATACCTCTGTTAGGAACATTTGGAGAGGTAAGATCTATTAAGATGTAATAGAACTAAATAGATTGGATGCTTGAATTTTAGCTTGCTTTGTTCTCTTCTTACTTATTTGAATATAACCAGGAACTCTTGAAGTCTGAGAGAAAAAATGTGAGAGGCAGGAACAAATAAAATTATTCTCAGTACTGTTCTTTAAAGATATCAAGACTTTAAGAGGGCAGCTGGGAGGCCCAGTGGATTGAGAGCGAGGCCTCTAAATGAGGGGTCCTGGGTTCAAATTTGGCCTTAGACACTTCCTAACTGTGTGACTCTGGTCAAGTCATTTAACCTCCATTGTCTAGCTCTTACTCTCCTTCTGCCTTGGAAACAATACATAATATTGATTGTAAGACAAAAGGTAAGGATTTTTAAAAATCATGCATATTTTGAGGAGTAAATGAGAATCAATCAAATGAAATAACCTGCTTGAAATGCTTTGGAAGCAGTAAAAACTTTATATAAATGTTAAATAAATTATCTCATTTGGTGTCTCTCTAGGATCCAAAAGATAATTCTTTTCCAGTGGACGAAGGAAAAAGAAAAAACAGATTTAAGAAAGCCAAGAAGAAAACTGAGGATCTTCAGAAAGTAGACAGAGAGATAAAAGATGTTTTGCAAAAAAAAGGTTAGACTGAATGAATAGTTTACATTTGTATGGGTGTGGTAAGTAGTAATACTGTATACTTAGCATGATATTTCAGAAACTAGCTTGGGAGAGGTAGAGAGACCCTGGGATTTTAGGTTTTTGGGGTTGGAGTAAAGTATAAGGAAGCCTACACTAGAAAATATTTCTTAAATATAGTAATATACATAGTAGAGGTTATTAAATAGAATTAGGTAATTAGGTATTCCTTTTGACTTGCTCTGAATTCTTCATGCTTCTCCTTTTCTGCTTGTAGCCAGACTTCAATCATTGGAGCTGCAGATTCCACCTGTGAGGTTCGAAGATGTTGGGGGCAATGATATGACCCTGAAGGTAGGTTACTAAATTACTTGATCCTGTTGTGCTGCTAGTGATAGAAGGAATTTTTTGCCTCTGTGAAATATGTATCCATAGCAAATAAGAACTTGAGTTAGTCAACCTACCCTTTGCTTTTTTAGAGGCAAAAGTAAGTGATATAAAACACAACCTTGATTTAGGGTCATTTGAATTATAGTTTGACAGAGACTACTTATTTTAAAAATAGGACATTTAATTTAACTTAAATGTATTTTTTCCTTTGGTTATTTTTTAAAAATTCTTACCTTCCATCTTAGGCAGAAGAGAAATAAGAACTAGGCAATTGGGGTTAAGTGACTTGCCCAGAGTCACACAACTAGAAAGGGTCTGAAGCCAGATTTGAACTTGGGACCTCTGGTCTCCAGGCCTGATGAGCCACTTAGCTGCTCCTCCCTTTGGTTGTCTTAGTGAAGGCTGTGATATATAAGAAAGAGTATCGACGTTAGTCAGTGAGGTTGGAATTTAAATTCCATCTTGGATCCTTTATTTGTTGTATTATTAGGGGCAAATCACTTAACCTCCTGCATCTGAAAATTTTCATACCTGTAGTGCATACCTTACAAGGTTGTTATGCTAATCAAATAAGAACTTATGTAAAGTCCTTTACATGACAGTATTATTTCCTTCTTTTCTCTTGACAGGAAATATGCAAGATGCTTATCCATATGCGTCACCCTGAAGTATATCGTTACCTTGGTGTAGTACCACCTAGAGGATTTCTTTTACATGGACCTCCAGGTTGTGGAAAAACATTACTTGCACAAGCAATTGCTGGGGTACAGAATGTTGATACTTGCTATTTCTTGCTTTGAACTTCTTTAATTTGTTAAATGATGGTATCAAGAAAAGGACAATTAGAAATGAACTTTTTTTAAAAATTATTTTAAAATTCACTGAATTTCTGATAATTTGTAAGAGGCATTCCAGTTTAGCTTTCACATTTTTTATATACCCTTAGCACCCAAACTGAAGACCAAAATTGTCATCTGACTGCTTTATCCTCTGGATGAATTTCTGAGTAAAAAAATTATCTGAGTAGAAAAGTTCCACTTTCTAGTAGGACAGTGATCAGTGAAATTATGTCACCTTTAAGGTGATCATAATTACCCTATTTTTTGCCAGTGGTACAATGACTTCATATAGCTTCCCTTTCTCTCTTCTCACCTGAATCCCTAAATTTGTTTGTTAAAAGTGAGCAGTTTTGAGGGTGTGCCTTATCATATCAATCTCCTGTTCCTATTCTCTAATGTAACAATTAAATTTAGGTTTTGACTAAATGTGAGAGTTATAAAAGTGAGATTGTTGTGGTCACAGTTTACAAAAATAATTAACTTCTTAAGTAAAAAAAAATGTTAGTAGCTCTTAATAAATTAATATAACATGAATACAGCAAAATAGAGAAATGTAAGAACTAGAAATAGAAAATATTTCCTAGCTAAATATCCTAGCCAAATACCTTATAATTGTTGACCTGAAGAAATTCAGCTCAACTCCAAAAAAAGCTCCCTCAGCTTCCAGTCTCCATGTGTAAGTCCAATAACCTCTTCAATATGGGTCTCACCAGTATAAGCCTCTTCCTTCAGTTCCAGTCATCCAGAAAACCTCCAGCACAGAATCATGCAGAATACTCCTTACCCAGAAGAGTCTCCTTGTGGAAGAGCCAAGGAATGAATGAATGACTCTTCTCCTCCTTCTCACCTTTCATATTCCTTTTAACATGTCACTTCCTATCTCTCCCACTTCACAGGAACCAGTCACAGCTTCCAAATTGCCTAGCACTGCCCATGGGGAAGTTCCTGTGGGATCTACTTCCCATCCTCTGAGGGTGCAAACTCTTATCTAGGGGATTCACAAGTTCCTGACTGATTGAGTTTAAAGGGTGGGGCACTCCAGCATACTTGATAAGTTAAGATAAAGAAATTCCCTTTCACACTAGACAAATGATATTTTAGTATATGTTAGCCAGCCTAGAGTTTGGGAAAGATTATAGCTCCTTTGGTTTCAGACCAGCTTTTCTGGGGGATGAAAACAATCTGCCAGTGGTAGAATTAAAAACAAATTTAGGCACTGTCTAAAAAATATGAATAAAAATATTACTAATTATAGCATTTCATTTGCATTGGGCCAGTATAGTTTATTTCTTTTGACTGGGTGAGAAGGAAATAATTTGTTTTACAACTTATTAATTTCTTTATTCTTTTGTATTTATATGCAGGAACTTGAGCTGCCAATTCTTAAAGTAGCTGCTACCGAGATTGTGTCTGGATTGTCAGGGGAATCTGAACAGCAGCTGAGAGCACTCTTTGAACAGGCTGTGGTAAGTTACTCTATATCTTATTTTGGATTTCATAGGGAAAGAAAGCAAAATGCAAACCGTCTCATGCCTAGTAGTATTTAAAACAACTGAGGAATATGACAGATACATAAGAATAATTATTTGTATTCAATTAAAGTTTGTTCCTATATTTGGCTATTTCATTTTTAAACCATTACAGTTATTCATTCTTGAATGGAAATTGGGGACAAGTAAACTTTTTTCTTCATTATTTGAAAAAATGAAAATTTATATCTAATGAGTATGTCCAGCCTAACTGGAAGTACTATGTTATGAATGGAATTGAGAAAGGAAGATATAGGAGAGTTGGCAGTTTACTAGATTTGATGGAAAATTCGCATTAAATATGGAGGAGGCAGTAGTACAAGGTACAACCACACAAGAAGGTGCGGTTAAAATGATTGTATTACTCAGGCCCTTGAACTGATAAGTAGGAAGAATGTGGTCAGTTATTTTTCTGACATGACTTGTATTTGTATAACAATTTAAGGTAGAATTGAAATATTTATATAGAGAGAGGCAAATGAAATTTCAAGGTTTCCATTCTTCTTGGTTGAGTTTTTTATCTTATGAGAGTTGCAATGATCCTTGTTTAATAAGATCAGTTACTATGACTGATTGTTTTTTTTTCCCAGTAGCATAACTATACTTGTCCTTTCATTTTTCTGTGTCAGTTTTGATTCTGTCTCATATCTTCTATTATTTCTTCTCCCTCTTTCATTTTCCATGTAACTGAGCAGAAACTTGATATACTAGGCTTATAAAGATTCTATTCTGATGATATAATCTCATGTAGTGAATTGATTATTGGGCATGGAATAAAGAAGACCTGAATTTGAATCCTGCCTGGGATTTTACTAGAAGTCACCCAACTTAGCTGAAGTTTCCATCTTTGTGTGTGAAATATTGGTAATAGAAGAGAACTAGACAACAAATAGCAAGGCTTTTATTTTAAATAAGATGTGTCCTATTTGTGATTTTTGTATTTACTAATTACTTCTCTGTTTCAGGCACTGGGCTAACATTGTTATCCACAAACCCTCTTCTATCTTTAACCTATTGCAGCTACCACCTCCCACCTTTAGGCCTAGTATTAATAATTAAATATTAGCTTTGCACAGCAAATTTCAATTTTATATACCTTTTCTCTCTAAAATGAGACCCATGAACTCAAATATACTTTATATTTATTTTGTACCTATTTATGTAGATTGTCTTCTCTTTTGGGTCATTGTTTTTTTTTTAATCTTTAACTGTGCTTATCACATAGTAGGTGCTTAATAAAAGTTTATTTTATTGAAATCTAGTTTTTTGGTTTTTTTTAACTATATCTGCTTGTATTCCTTTTTAAGTTTCTTCAGAACCATCTAGAATCCCTTTGGGTCAAAGATACTGGTATTAATGTTAGATCTTAAAACTTTTAAATTTTTAATGATATGAGTTTTTACAAATTGTTATAGTATACCTTTGTATGACTGATTTCTTCATTAAATGATGGCATTCTTATTTTTAGTCAAATGCACCTTGCATCCTTTTTATTGATGAAATTGATGCTATCACTCCCAAAAGAGAAGTTGCTTCAAAAGACATGGAACGGAGAATTGTGGCCCAGCTCCTAGTCTGCATGGATGGTAAGTTTTAAATAAATATTTACTTGAAAGATATTTTTTAAAGATATAAATTTTTACTATTACTAGATAATCCCCATTCTGATATAGCTTTGTGTGATTTTAAAAGAGTGGATCTTGCTAACTTTTTTTTTTTGGATTACCTGTTTCCTGTGTTCTTTTGGCTTTTAAATCTTAACACATCTTTCTGAAGAGAGTTTACTCTTAAGATTCCATACTGGGAATCATTAAGACTATAGTTCGTAATTATAGTGCTGCACACAATATCAAAATACATTAAATTATAATAATTGATTCTCAATAACTCTCTGAAGGTGGTTTTTTTACTAGTGTTATCTTCATTTTTATCCATCACAAAAACTGAAACTTAAAGAAATGAAGTGATTTGCCCAGTTATACTACTAGTCATCTGTATAATAAGGTCTTAAACCCAGTTTTTGTGACTTCAAATCCATTTATCTTTATTTATCTTTTCCATTAGACATGACAGCATAAGGCATATCACTTAAAAAGTCTAGCATCTCTGAACCTCAATCAATTTTCAAAGTATACTTTTAAGCTGATCAGAAAATTATACAATTTAAAAAATTAAGTAGAACCTTCTTTTACATGAACTCAACACACAATTGGCAATCAGGGGGAAAAAGGCAGAAAAATATGTAAGATAAAAATTTTCAGTTACTCACTAAATCTGCACCATGTTGCCAGACAGCATAAAAGTCTCACAGCAGTTCACCCAATCATGCTCATTTTCTTTCTTAGAAGGGATAGTATGACTCTTTACATTGTTTTGTGCCAGACATAAGTCCCTTCATCAATATTTGCCTGGAATTCTTCCTTGTGAGAAGTCATATCTGTGTTAGACTACTGCTTCTCTTTGTTTCATGAACATTTATTAATAATGGCCCTAAAGTACAAGAATAGTAATTCTGGTAGCTTTGGTAAGCTTAAGTCATATAGTATGTACATATGTTTGTATAAGAAATCCTTATTAAATTCTGAGGTTTGTTATTATGCATGGAGAAGGAATGAGAGTGTGTTAAATAATAGGTTGACGAGTAGAATAAGGTATATATGAGAGAAGTTCTCGCACTTGATAAGAGTAAGAATGAATATGATTTGACTTCCAGGAGGATTTAAGAGACTGTTCCTCAATGATGTTTTAATGTAGATTTTGATCCGTTGAACTGTCTACGTTTCTGAGTAACTTTTCCCTTCATCCCCCCACCCCCACCCCATTCCCAAAATAATCAGCCCTGAGCCTTTTTGCATTGTGTAACCTTTGGCAAAACCTAGACGGAATGTAGCTCTATTCCTGGTCATGTGGCACCCGTGATTGTTATATTCAGCTAGGCATTTTGGCAGTGGGGGTGTGAGAGAATGATAAAATGCCATGTTCCTGGTACTTGAAGAAACTTGACCAATTTTAGTGATCTGGTCCTTCAGTACCTGAACCAGTTTTATTCGTGTCTCTAAGCACTTTTCTCTCCTGTGTCCTGATGGACATACCATTTATTTGCCTATTAAAATTTTAGTTGGAATATCCAAGTAATTTGATTATTATAGTAAATTACATTTTTGTTTTACTTTTCTATTCATATTATGGATGAATCCTCAAGTAATATGACTTTGAAGGCAAGGACTATATGATTCTTTTTTCAATCTTCATTGCCTATTAATATCTTCACATAAGTTAATAATAAATATTTGTTGGGGTAGCTAGGTGGCTCGGGATAGAGCACCAGGCCTGGAGTCAGAAGGACCTGGGTTCAAATATGGCCTCAGACACATTCTAGCTATGTGACTCTGGGCAAATCACTAAGCCCCAATTGCCTAGTCCATTACTGCTCTTCTGCCTTGGAACTGACCCTTAATATTGATTCTAAGAAAGAAGATAAGGGTTTTGGATTTTTTTTTTAATTGAATGTTGAATTGAATTGAGGAGAGATAATCATATATGTAGAAGAACTAGAAGGTGTGTCAGAATGCCTTAAAAGAAGAGCCTGTCTTAGGAGGAGGTTCCAGTCAATGATGGCAAATGCTAGTTAGGTTAGGAGGATGAGGAGAGTGCAAAGGCCCAAGTACTTTTGGTGATATTTTTAGTGGAGAATACTTAAATACTTTAAAAAAGTTATCTTTGTTTTCAAGTACTTAGAGTACCCTTTTGTTTATGTTAATTTCAAATAGTTTTTTATTAATTAAAACAGATCTCCCTGATATTTCTGCTGTTTGGTTAACTAACTTCGATACTGTTTCAGAAAGCAGTAAAGCTTTATTTTGTTCCAAAATATTTCATAAATCAAACTAGCCTTAATCTGAAATCAGTTTTGAGAAAAATATAAAATTTTTTCCTCTAAAAATGTGAAGAAACTAAAGCCAAATCCCAATTCTATTTGATTTCCTTACCCCTAATTTTATTTCTTTTAGAAGAATGAGGGTGATAATGATGTTTAAAGGAGTACCTTTGTTTTTGTTTTTCCATATTTTTTTGATATCTAATTTTTATATTGCCTGTAAGTATGGCTCTATCCCTCTATCCACCCTTTTAACAAAGATTAAAAAAATAAAGAGGAGGGTAGAGGGAAAGCAGTTCAGTAAAAGTAATCAACCTGTCTTCGTGCCCCACAGCCAATGTATTATTCTGGACCAAGAGAGGGGGGCATTTTCCTCAACTCTTTTCAGAGCAAGCTGGAGTGTCTTGGTGTAAAGGTCTTTTTATGCTAGTGATTAAATAAATTGTTGAACTTCCTGATTAATCATTATAAAGCATAGCAAACTTCCTGATCAAATCATTATAAAGCATAGCACTAGTAAATTGAAGATTCAAGAAAAACAAATGAAGTAAAATATATAAATCTTATCTTCATGCTTACTACTACCTAACCTCACAATCTAGTGCAAGATAAAATGTGAAATAATAAGCACATTGCAAAAATGTCAAATTATCATATATGAGAATTCCCACTGTTTGGAAGGAAAGGCTCACTACTGGACTTAGAACTGTATCATTTAACCTCTCTGCTTTAGGTTTTCTAGAAATGGGAATAATAGCTGCACATTTCTACACAGATATTGTGAAGATGGATGAAGTAATGTAGTTAGGTGAAATCTCTATAGAATGGTCAAGGTTAAATAATGAAAAACAACATTGTTTCCTGGAATCAGAAGGCTCTTTCTGGACCAGCCTCACTTGTTTATTTTGAAACAAAATCTTTCAGGTAAATCCAAAAGGTTATTGTTTTCCCCAGTTCCTTGACTATTTCTTTTTCTTTTAGACCTGAATAATCTGGCTGATACAGCTCAAGTCCTAGTCATTGGAGCTACCAATAGACCAGACTCACTGGACCCAGCATTGAGACGAGCAGGAAGGTTTGACAGAGAAATTTGTTTGGGTATTCCAGATGAAGCATCCAGAGAAAGGTTAGTTTTTTAAATTAAATTTTTTTCTAATTATAAAAACATTAATTTTTTTATATGTCAGGTTCTGAATTCTCTCCCCTCTTCATCCATTATGAAGGCAAGAAATATAATATCAGTTTCACATGTGAAATCATGCAAAACATTTCCATATTAGCCATGTTGCAAAAAAAGGTGAAAATTTATGCTTCAGTCTGCATTCAGACACCATCATTTCTCTAGAAGTAGATACCATTTTTTAAATATTAAGTCCTTCAAGAATTTTCTTGAAACATTGTATTGATCAAAGTAGCTAAGAAATTCACATTCATCATACAATATTGCTGTTACTACGTATAATCTCCTGGTTCTCTCGTTTCACTTTATATCAGTTTATGTAAACCTTCCCAGGTATTTTTTTTTAAGCTATCCTTCTCATCATTTTTTATAGCACAGTAGTATTCCATCAGGTTGTTCAACCTTTTCCCCAAATGATGAGCATACTTTCAATTTCCAACTCTTACCACCACAAAAAGAACTACTATAAATGTTTTTGTACTATTAAATGTCAGAATGTATGGACAGTTTTATAGTTCTTTGGGCATAGTTCCAAGTTGCTCTCTCATTAGTGGTAGTCTCTCGGTGACCGAGAATGACAATTGTCTTTGTGCATTATCATCTATTGATGTACCCTCATGTGGCTTTGAAGTCCAAAGACTGAGGCGCAGTGTTTGTGGCACATGGAGCATGGGATGCCAGTTGTTACGGGAGGTGCAGTTGTGGCCTGGTGTCGGTGTTCACGTGCAGTGGCAAGATGTCGACGTCGTTCATCTTCAAAGGTGGTGGCGGCATGGTTAATGTGGGTTCGCCAGGTGCTTCTGACAGAGGCAGCAAGTTCTAGTTGCTTTGGTGTAATGCCAACCCACTTCAAGTTGGACTTTAGCTGATCCTTGAATCTTTTCTTTGGTCGGCCTTGTTTCCTGAGTCCAGCTGACAGTTCACCATAGAATACCTGTCTTGGTATTTGCTGTGGGTCCATGCGGATGACATGTCCAGACCATCACAGCTGGGTTGTGAGGACCAGGACTTCGATGCTGGTGGAGTTGGCTCTGTCGAGGACTTCCTGGTTGGTGATTCGGTCCTGCCATCGGATCCTCATGATTGACAGGAGGGAGCGTTGGTGGAATTGCTTCAGCTGTTTCATGTGCTTCTGGTACAGTGTCCATGTTTCACAACCGTACAGGAGCGAGCTGAGGACCACTGTGTTATACACTTTGAGTTTTGTCGCAGTGCTTACACCGCTGTGTTGGAGGACTTTGGAGTGCAGCCACCCGAGTGCCTGGCTGGCCTTTTGGATCCTGGCATTAATCTCGTGGGCTAGGGACCCGTCGTTGGCGATGGTGCTGCCCAGGTACTTGAAAGTTTTGATGTTAGAAAGCTGCGTGCTGTCGATTGTAATGCACAGCTGGTTAGTTGGCCTCCCTGGTGCGGGTTGGAACAGCACCTCTGTTTTGCCGAGGCTGATAGTCAGGCCAAACAGTTTTGTTGCAGTAGAGAACCTGTCCACAATGGTTTGAAGATGATTTTCTTGGTGGGCCATGAGAGCACAGTCATCTGCAAAGAGAGCTTCCAGGATGAGTCTCTCTGTTGTCTTTGTTTTTGCAGTCAGGCGGCGAAGGTCAAATAGTGAGCCATCCAGTCGGTATTTGATGTGGACGCCCAGGTCTAGATCCATCACAGTATGTCATAATACTTGGGTGAAAAATAGGTTGAATAGTACCGGAGTGAGGACACAGCCTTGTTTCACACCATTGGAGATGGTGAAGTGATCGGAAGTCTCTCCACCAGATAGGTCTTCCCCTGTCATGTCAACATGAAAGAGCTGGATCAGTTTGACAAATTTTGCTGGGCAACCGAGCTTGCTAAGGATCACCCACAATGCATCCCTGCTCACTGTGTCGAAAGCCTTTGTTAGGTCTATGAAGACAATGTAGAGACTTGGGTTCTGCTCAAGGCATTTTTCCTGCATTTGCCTCACCGTGAAGACCATGTCAATGGTGCTGCGATCTGGTCAGAAGCCACATTGTGATTCAGGCAGGTTCTGCTCTGAAACAGATGACAGGAGTCTGTTGAGTATTAACACGGGCGAGGATCTTTCCAGCTGTGGAGAGTAGTGAGATGCCTCTGTAGTTGTCACAGGCTGCTCGTGCTCCTTTGTTCTTGTATAGGGCTACAATGGAGGCATCTCTCAGTTCTGGGGGCATGTCTTCCTCTTCCCATATGCTGGTCAGCACTATGTGGAATGCCTGGAGCGCCTTTCCATTTAAGGCCTTGTACACCTCGGTTGGGATCCCATCTTTACCCGGGTACCTTGCCTGCACTCATTTGTTGAATGGCTTTTTGGACTTCCTCTATTGAAGAAGGGATGTCAAGTTGTTCAATGGTGCGGTTTTGGGGGATCTGGTCAAGGGCACTTTGGTCGACTGAAGAGGGTCGGTTGAGAAGCTGACTGAAGTGTTCTTTCTACCTCTTGCTGATGCCTTTTTTTATCTTTTATGAGAGTGTCACTGTCAGAGGATAGCAAGGGATTGGTGGTGGGTTTTAATGGCCCATAGACAGTCTTGAGGGCACTGAAAAATTTTTTGTAGTTTTCGTATCAGCAAAACGCTGGATTTCTTCTGCCTTTTTTCCCCACCATCAGTCTTGCATCTTCCTGATCTCACGCTGCGCCGTGGCTTGGAGAGACTTGAATCTGTCCTTTTTAGGAGCAGAGTTTGGGTTATTTTGCCACTCCATAAAGGCTTTGTTCTTTTTGCTCAATAGGTTTTCAATAGCAGTGTTGTTCTCGTTGAACCAGTCCTGGTGGTTGCATTGTTTGGAGCCTAGGACTGCCTTTGATGTTTTGTTCACTGCGTCTCTGAACTGGTTCCATTTCTCGGTTGAGCTTCCAGTGAGTGGTCCCTTGGCAGACAGCTTGTCGTCCAGGAAGGACTGGAATGTTTGCAAATAAGATGGATCTCTAAGAAGACTCACGCTGTAAAATACACGAAATGTCTGGGCACATTTTGGATGGCGAGGCGCAATGCATATTTGAAGAGTCGCTCTAACCAATCGGTGGTCTGTCCAGCATTCAGCTCTTCTCATGGCTCTGGTGATCTTTACATCCTGGATATCTCGCCGGTGTACAATGATGTAGTCAATGAGATGCCACTGTTTTGTTCATGGGTGTATCCACGTTGTTTTATATTTGTTCACCATTCTGAACACAGTGTTTGTGATGGTGAGTTCGAACTCTGAGCATTTGCTGAGTAGTAGTAGGTCGTTGTTGTTCATTTTGCCCACGCCATGTTTGCCGAGCACTCCTTTCCATCTTTCATGGTCTTGGCCAAGGTGGGCGTTGAAGTCTCCCAGTAGTATCAGCTTGTCATTTGTGGGCACTGAGTGCAGGATGGCACTCAGGTCAGAGTAGAACTGCTCGATGATCTCCTCTGTGCTGGTCAGTGTTGGAGCATATGCACTGATGATTGTGGCATACCGGTCTTTGCTGAGAGGCAAACGGATCTTCATGAGCCTCTCGTTGATGCCCACAGGCAAGTCTGGCAGTTGTTTGAGCAAACTGGTCTTGATAGCCAGGCCAACACCATGGATTCTGTCTTCATTTGAGGCTCTACCTTTCCAGAAGAAGGTGTATCCAGTGGTGGGTTCGCTGAGTGAACCCTCTTCTGGTAAGTGTGTTTCACTTAATGCTGCGATGTCGATGTTATATTGCGCCAGTTCTTTACCGATTAGAGCTGTTCTTCTCTCAGGGCTTGGGGTATTCTCTCTTTCAAGTAATGTTCTGATGTTCCATGCTCCTAGTAGGAGTTTCTTTGTATTTTGTTTCTTTTGATTTCGACCGCTTAAAGGGATGACCTGCCAGCCACGTTGTGCTGACCGGGTGTTTGTAGGGCAGGCAATGTTTGGGACACCTTTTCTAGTCCCCTCCCTTGATTAGGGTGAGCAGTGCTGTCCTAGAGAGGGCTGCTCAGTTGCCCAGGATGCTGCCGAACGTCCCTGCTGCCCTACAGGGCCGAGTGACCACTGGTTCATGGGCCGCCTACGTGCAGGATCGTGACAACTGCCAGTGGTCACCTCCACCTGTTGCGTCGCCACTCCCCCATCGCCGCAGGTCTTGAATAGGGTGGATGGGATTAGGATAGATGAGTGTGCACAAAGATACTTGTGCGTGAAGGAGATTTAAGTGGAAAAGCCGATGCACAGAGACTCTCTCGGCGTTGGAAGCCTGGGTCCAGTGGCACGAAAAATTGTTTCACCTGGAGACTTCCTCAGCTGCATTGGATGGCCGTGTTGTCTTTTGTGTTCCAACATGCCCTAAGCACTCCACAGTGCCTTGCTGCGTCACCATCTCAGCCGTTGAACCTTCTTAATGGTTTCTTCCACCTGTTCTGCTGAAGCAGTCTTCACATGCTGGGTGAGCAAAGCCCTGGTTCACCAGGGGTCGATGTTTAGCCGGCCTGTCGAAGCCATTGCCTGTGGTGTCGCCGCTGCAGCATGCTAGCAGCTACTGGGAGCCACAAGTGAGAACTGGGTGTCAGATGGGGGTCAGAGGCTGGAGAGCTGCCCTAGGAGGGCATGACAAGCCCTCCATACCAGAGATACTACCCCTCCCTGAACACCCCATACACCCCACTCTAGAATGGTTGAATACCAGTAGTACATTAATATCTCAGTTTTTCAACTTTCCCTCCTACATTTGTCATTTCCCTTTCCTATCATATTAGCCATTCTGACAGGTATGTATGAAGTGGTATCTCATACTTGTTTTAATGTGCATTTCTCTAATCAGTATGATTTACAGCATTTTTTTCATATGACTATAGATAGCTTTGTTTTCTGTTACTAAGAAATGCCTATTCATACAATTTGACCATTTGTCAATTGGGGGGTGATGTCCTAGTTCATAAATTAGACTAAATTCTATATGTATTTAAGAATTAATAAGACCTTTATTAGAAAAACTTGGCATAAAAATATTTCCCCCCCAATTTCCTGTTTTCCTTCTAATCTTGGCTGCATTAGCCTTGTTCATAAAAATTTTTAAATATTGAATGTAATCAAAATTAAACATTTACTATCTTGTAATCCTTGCTATCTCTTGTTTGGTCATAAATTCTTCTCTTGTCTGTTGATCTGTTATAAGTAAAAATTAATGTACAGGCTTATTACTAGTTTTATAAACATTTATTAGTAAAGAGAAAGAGAGAAATAGGTTTCTGCCTTTTAACTTTAGGTAAAAAAAAATCTAATCCTCCAGGTCAAGCCAGCACTCCGGGCCTTGACAATCTCTAGATATGTGCTGTCTTAACAGTTACAGTCAGCCCAGCCAGAGAGTTGAGAGCAAAAGAGGCTCCCTCCACTTCCCAGGTTGGCTTTTCAAAACTTCCACTCCTTCCTCTTGGCCCTGGATCTTTCCATAGGCCAATGGCTTGCCATCTGGCTTCTGTCACACTGGTACATTGATGCTGACTGGACCAGGATGCTGGCTCCATGACTCCTCTATGTTGAGTCTTTCCAAGATGGACTGAGGCAAAGGTACCCTAAATATTTACTTACACAGTTTTAAAAATAAATTTTGGGGGGGCAGCTGGGTAGCTCAGTGGACTGAGAGCCAGACCTAGAGATGGGAGGGCCTAGGTTCAAACCTGTCCTCAGACACTTCCCAGCTGAGTGACCCTGGGCAAGTCACTTAACCCCATTGCCTAGCCCTTACCACTCTTCTACCTTGGAACCAATACTATGTATTGGTTCCAAGATGGAAGGTAAGGGCCCTAAAACAAACAAACAAACAAAAAAGCAAATAAATGAATGAATGAATGAATGAATGAATGAATGAATGAATGAATGAATGAATGAATGAATGAATGAATGAAAATAAAAAGAAATTTTTGCAAGATGACTTTGATACTTTTAATTGTAATCCAGAATTTAAAAAAACTTTTCTATTTCTTGGTTGCCAGATTCCTTTGAAAAGGATCACAGAATCTTAGAATTGGAAAGGGTTTTTGAAGTCATCAACTCCAAAGTCACAAGCTACTTGTATGTAAAATATTCCTACCGGCAGCTAGGTGGCTCAGTGGATTGAGAGCCAGTCCTAGAGTCAGGAGGACCTGGGATTCCAATCTGGCCTCAGATGTTTCCTAGCTGTGTGACCTTAGGCAAGTCACTTAACCCCAACTGCCTAGCGTCTTTCTGCTCTTCTGTCTTGGAACCAATAACTTATAGTGATTTTTTTTTTAATTTTATAATATTTTATTTGATCATTTCCAAGCATTATTCATTAAAGACAAAGATCATTTTCTTTTCCTCCCCCCCCCCCCCCCACCCTCCATAGCCGACGCGTGATTCCCCTCGGTATCACATGTGTTCTTGATTCGAACCCATTGCCATGTTGTTAATATTTGCATTAGAGTGTTCGTTTAGAGTCTCTCCTCTGTCATGTCCCCTCAACCACTGTAGTCAGGCAGTAACTTATAGTGATTCTAAGACAGATAAGGGTTTAAAAAATTACTTTTAGGCACTCATGTTAAAGATACTTTGGAATTAATGGAAGAAAAGATTTTTATTTTTTGGACAAATATCCAAAGATTATGTACAGCAAATGATGTAACTCAAAATAGAAATAGATCCCTATAGGCTATGTACTGAAAATTACAAAGTAACATTATCTTTGTTTTATTGTATTTTTATTTAGTTGGTTTTAAACATTTTCCAATTACATTTTAATCTGGTTCAGGCTATTATCTCTGCTATACAATATTAAAAAGAATGTTGTAGGTGACATTCCTGGCCTACCATCAGTAGAGCAAGTACTTCTAGTGAGGTTAGGGACAGTCAGACTATGAAAAAAAATCAAATAACTAACCAGCCTACATGTGACTTCAGTATTGTTATCATGAATATCATTCATTTGGTCATTCAACAAGTATTTGTTAAATTATTTTTGTAGATAATGTACTGTGTATTCAGAATATTTTTCCCAACCAATATTATGCCACAGAACATTGCTAATATCTCCGTAATAGATATTTGAGAAACATGTACAGACTAATAATACACTGTCCTTGAATAATAAGACATGATTCCTGTTACTACAGCAGTTTACTTGGAGTTTAGCAATTGTATTGTAATCACTTGCACTGATGGCTACATTAGCAGTCAGTAAATATTTGTTGAGCACCTACTATGTGTCAATCACTGTGTTGCATCCTGGGGTTACAAAAGGTAGTCCTTGCCTAACAGGAGCTCATAGTCTAAGGGGGAAGAGAAGAATGATGCTAAAGGTTGAACACAGGGCCTGGAGTATGGTAGACCTGAGTTCAGATTCCACCTTAGATACTTAATAATGGTGTGATCCCTGTCTGTCTCCTCTTCCTCTTTTGTAAAATGAGAGTGATATATAACACCCATTCCTATCTAAAACACCAGAGAGCTTAGAAATAAATGGGTCATTCCTTAAAATAAGTAGTATCTATCTAAAACCTTTAGTGGTATCATCTGCAATGGGGATGTTAGAAGCTTTCCCAAAAAGATCAGGGGTAAAGCAAAGATGCCATTATCACCACTATTATTTAATATTGTATTAGAAATGCTAGTTTTATCAATAAGGAAAGAAAAAAATTGAAGGAATTAAAGTAGGCAATGAAAAAACTAAATTATCACTCTTTGCAGATGATATGATGATATACTTGGAGAATCAACTAAAAAACTAGTTTAAATAACTAATACTTTTAGTAAAATTGCAAGATACAAATAATCCTTTTTTTTTTTTACAAATTTACAATTTACAAAATAAATCCATGTAAATCCCTACCAACAAAGTCCAGCAGCAAGAGTTAGAAAGAAAAATTCCATTTAAAAATCACTCTAAACAATATAAAATACCTGGGAATCTATTTGCCAAGTCAAACAAAAGAATTATATGAACACAATTACAAAACATTTTTCACACAGGTCTAAGTAATTGGAAATATATTAATTGCTTATGGGTAGGCAGTGCTAGTATAATAAAAATAACAATTCTCCCTAAATTAATTTCTCTATTCAGTGCCATACCAATCAAACCACAAAATAATTATCTTATAGAAGTAAAAAATGTAATAACAAAATTCATCTGCAACAATAAAAAGTCAAAAACAGAGGGAACTAATGAAAAAAAATGTGAAGGAAGAAGACCTAGCAGTACTAGATCTGAAACTCTACTTTAAAGCAGCAGTCATCAAAACATTCTGTGACTGGCTAGGAAATAGAATGGTAGATCAATGGAGTAGATTAGATACATAATATACAAGGATAAATAACCATAGCAGTCTAATGATGATAGCAACCCAAAGATCACAGCTTTTGAAATAAGAACTCCAAAAACTGCTGGAAAAATTGGAAAACAGTATGGCAGAAGCTAGATATAGACTAGTATTCACACCCTATACCAAGATACAGGCAAAATGGGTATATGATTTAGAAATAGAGTGATACCATAACTAAATTAGGGGAACACAGAATAGTTTACCTGGCAGATTTTTGGAGAAGGGAAGAATTTATGACCAAACAAGAGATAGAGAGTATCATAATCAAATGTAATGGACTTCTCTTTTAGCAGCAATGCAGTGATCCAGGATAATTATGAGCGACTTGTGAGAAAAAATGCTATTCACATCCAGAGAAACGCAGAAGAAAAACATATGATTGATCACATGGTTTGATGGGAATATGATTAGGAATGTTGACTTTAAATGATCACTCTATCGCAAATATTGATAATATGGAAATAGGTTTTGATAAATGATACATGTAAAACCTAGTGGAATTGCTCAGCAGCTCCAGGAGTGGCAAGGGAGGAGGGGAGGGAAAAGAACATGAACCATGGGAAAATATTCTTAATTAATGAAATTTCAAAAAGAAAATGCTCTGTAACATATTAAGGAAATAGAATGAGGAGTAATAAAGTTGGTATTGTAATAAATGAAGAACTGGATTTAGAGTGAGGAAAATCTATGTTCAAATTTAGTCTCAAACTTAGCAGCTATGTAATCCTGGGCAAGCCACGTAACCTCTATCTGCCTCACTTTTCTCTACTATAATGATAATATTGAATAATGAGATAATAATGAATCCTACTTTCCAAGATTGTTGTGAGCATCAAATGAGATAATATATATAAAAGCTTTACAAACTTAAAAATACTACATAAATTCTAGCTATTGTTTATATTATTGTTGTTTTAAAGTTATCATTCTCTAAATTTTGGAGAAGGAGGTGGTAATGATATCTGATGTCAATTATGTCATCACAAGGACATCAGATTCAATGCCTTTAGTTTTTCAGGAAAATTGTTTGCTCATACTTATGTAACAAGGAAGATTATAATGAATCACTATGCACCCTTAGTGCTGTACTCTAGGTACCAAATTAGATTTAAAGAAGGAATGATTCCAGCTAAAATTTTCCAAGCTTCATGAGTCATTTAATGCTTTTTTCTAATGGATTTGTCAGGCTATTTCTAGCACTTAGATACTAGTTTCTGATTCCTAATTGCATGTTAGAGTTTCTCCTTCCCTCCCTGCTCTTCTACCTTCTCGTACCACAGTGTAGGCTCTTTACAAGAAGAGATCCTGTCAGTGCCGGGTACATAATAGGTGCTTAATTAACAGTTGTTTTCTCTATCTACTAATTTAGGTACTGTTTGAATTGTTCTGTCCATAGAATTTTGGAACATGTCTGATTGGTTTTTTTTTCCCTCTCTATCATGAATTCCAAGATCTAATAGTTATTTTCTTCAAGGTTCCTATCATTTCTACATCATGAACTACCATCTACCTTACATACTTCCTCCCTCCCAAGTTCTTCTGGGCCTTTTCATCTAACCTGCCTCTATACTATGAAGACTCCTGGCATTGTGACTGTAAGGATAATTTAGGGTCGTGACCTAATCTAAATTTACTTTTTGGTCGCCAAGGGATATCCCAAATAAAATATCCAAGTCAGTTTGGAAATATATGGTGTTCTAATCAATATATAGGGAAGAAATCAAGGAGAAGAGAGAGGGAAAAGTATAGGATTTCTCCCACTCAGCCTGTGCTGGGGGAGTTCAAAGTTCTCCGCCACGAGGTCTTTGAAGATTAGAGGCTTTCTCTAAGAGGATAGTGTTTGGAAGGTAAAGGAGAGAAAATTCAGCCTACCTCTGAGAGATCTCAGAGAAGAAGCCTCACCTGAACTAGGTTGGTTACTAGGCTTCCTCCAATATGGTATCAAGGAAAACTCACCACTAAACCCAGACAGTAGCAGCCTCCAAGATGCCAACACACTCAGCAAGCTGCCGCCAGCCACCTCTTTGCCATCAAAGAGGCCGGAGAGAGGAAGTGACGCGAAATATTTAGACTGTTTTACATCACTTTCTTGCATCTCATATGTACCAATGGTATCTTAGGCTTGACTTAGGATAGCCCAGGGGTCTGTCAGTTGTTTCTGATTTGTTATTTGATAGCATATGTCTGTATTAGGCCATCCTCCTAAATACTTAAGTCTTAAGTATGGGTGTAGACATTCCTGATTTTGTTAGACTAAGTAGGGGAGGGAGTAATCCAAAATCACAATCCCCCATGATGATGGTTGGGAGACTAGTTTCTCCAGTTGATCACTAAACATAATCATCCTGCACCTTCAAATTTTCTAACTGCAGGTGCATACATAATTTCACCTTTTAAGAGGAAATTACAATAGTTAGATAGAAGAGGGAAATATAAGAAAGACAGACAGCAAAACCAATGTTTGCTGGGCACATTGACAGAAACCAATTAGGGGGCAGCCCCCTTTTGGCATAGGAGTATACATTCAAATAAATGTTCAATCAAACTTCAGTTCAATCAACCACACCCAAACTTCGTTCTGGATCTTCTTGATGTAGTTTAGGTTTTCTGACATCTTCCTGCATCGTCCCCTAACCTACTGGTATAACCTAAGGATACTCTGACCTTTCCATCTATCCTGTCTCCTTTTTTTCTGTAGTGTTTCCCCCAAAGTGTGAGTGTAAGAGACTGTCTTACTTTTTCTATTCGTATCCCTTGCATTTAACACATTTGCTTTTTTCCAAGGATGACATTATTATTAAGGCAAGCCATAAATTTATTAGTTACTCAAATTTTAACATAGTATTCCAGAAGTTTTCTTCATAGTTCCAAGTCCTCATTACCACTATTTCAACTACTCATCTACTTTCTCAATCAATTAACAATCACTTATTATGCATATATACTGTGTGGGGGATAATGTGGTAAACACTACCTTGTTTAGTGTCTTTCTATACATAGAAAGAATGAAACAGTTCCTATCAGGGAGCTTACCTTCTAACAGGGGAGACATGCATATATAAGTATAAACAGAATAAATATATAGACATAGAGATAGGAACCAGGCCTGTGATTTCATTAGTATAAAGCAGCATTGGCAAATGTTTTCAAGATCCTAAACTCAAACTGCACCTTCAGACTGCCTGTGAACCCCCTCCTACTCCACCCACATTACTCCAGCCATTGAAGGGAGGAAGTGCTTGCATTATGCAGCTGGGCGGAGGGGCAAGGCATACAAAAAAATGCTGGTGCTGTGGAGAGCCTGGTGCCATGACTGCAGTAACATGGGTATAAGGAATTCTCAGATGAGGAAACTTTTTTAACCAGTGCAGCACTTTTTCTGAAACTTACAGGTTTAGAGTTTCCTAGAAGCTTGGCCAGGGTTGTATAGTTTGTATATGCCAAAGGACATACTTGAATCCTAGTCTTATGACTTTGAGGCTTGCTCCCTATCCACTATGCCATTTTCACTCTCATAAAATTAAAAAAAAAATCAAAACATATCAGAAGTTAGGACTATCCTCAGAAGTTTCATTTAACTGATACACTGTGGTACAATCAAATATAATGGACTTCTCTATCAGCAGCAATACAATGATCCAGAACAATTTGCAGGAACTTATGAGAAAGAAAACTATCCACATCCAGAGAAAGAACTGTGGGAGTAGAAAGATAGGAGAAAAACAACTGCTTAATCACATGGATTGATGGGGATATGATTGGGAATATAGACTCTGACGATTGCCCTAGTGCAAATAATATGGAAGTAAGTCTTGATCAATGACACATGTAAAACCCAATGGAATTGTGCATCAGCTATGGGAGGGGGTTTGTGGGATGGGGAAGGAAAGAACATGAATGTTGTAATCATGGAAAAATATTCTAAATTAAGTAATTAAATAAAATTAAAATTAAAAAATAAAATAAATGATTCAATAACTTGGGGTTAATGATGCCGTGGTACTATGATGTTTTGCTATGGGAAGTGAGGAGGAAGGAAGTACCTGTGGAGGTCAGGGTCCAGCACTCAGTTTAAGGATACATGGAGTCCTGCCTGGAACCAAAAGGAAGAACATGCAGAGATCAGACACTTGTGGGGACCAGATATGGACACAGACAAGAGCAGACGTGGGGGTGGAAGACAGACATGCAGCCAGACATGAGGGCATGTAGACAGAGTAGGGCAAAGGTCCACTTTTTCAAAGGTTCTCAAGCCAAGTCCCTGATCCACAGTGCCCAGCGTCAGTGACAGGTTTCTCTACCTCTATTCTGCTTTCACTTGGAAGGAGTTTTCTTAGTGTTATGGGTTTTTTTGGTTGGCTGTTTGTGAGGGTGAGTGGAAGGCACTGAACTGAGCAGCAGGATTGGAGAGAAACAGTAATACTGTACAATACTGTACAGGAGAGTTAATATAGGTGTTTTTTGGATTGTTGATTTCTTGCAGAATTCCTTAGGTTAAGTGGAATTGCATAATGCAATTTATATAAAGCCAGAACTGTTTGCATATAGCACTTAGATGTTTTGCAGAGTGCTTTATAAACAACTCAATTGAGTTTCATAGTAACCCTATGAGTTAGGTAGTGTTATTATCCCCAGTTTACAGATATAGAAATTGAGACTTAAAGAGGTTAAGTTACTGGCCTATCAGGTTTTGAGGGAAGACTCAAACTTAGATCTTCTAGACTCCAAGTCCCAGGAAAAAAAGGAAACATATGACTCTTCCCTCACAGAAGTCACATTTTATGAATGAAACAATGCACAAACTATGTACATAAAGATAGATATGGAGTAAACTCATAGCTATCTCATCAGGTCAGAACTAGTAGTGGAGGACACTAGGTGGCTTGAAAGAAGCCAGTAGGTGGAGATGAGGGAGAACATTTCAGGCATGGGAGACAATCAGTGAAACTATCAAAATAGTAGATGAACTCTTTCATATATTCCTTTCCCTTCTGCTGTTCCTTGATTGTAGATTAGGCAAAAAAAAAAAAACAGATTATAAACTCTTCAGAGGAAGGAAGGGGTTTTTTAGTTCCATTATGTCATCAGTTTCTCATAAAGCTTTGGAATCATAAGTGCTCATTAAATATTTGGATTATATTGAGTGAATTTGATTTTTTGCTCTTCTAGCATCTTATATATTAATTTTGACAGATCATTTTAAATTTTCACCTGTGGTTTCTCCTCATAACAGAATTCTTCGGACTTTGTGTAGAAAGATGAAGCTACCGGAGACTTTTGATTTTCATCACTTAGCCCACCTGACACCAGGCTATGTTGGTGCTGATCTAATGGCACTACGCCAGGAGGCAGTCAACTGTGCCATTGACAGGATCCTGTTAAAGCTGAACATGCCAAAGCATAAAAATAGTCCATCTGAAGGTGTGACAAGTGAGGGAAGCCTGGGAGAGCTGATGGAAACAGAAGATGGTTCGAAACCACAAGACCTTTCTGTAAAGGTATTATGGATAGACATATATACACACCTTCTTCCTTGGGCTCTTTATCTTTTTATTCTTTAAAATCCTTACCTTCTGTCTTAGAATCAATACTGTGTATTGGTTCCAAGGCAGAAGAGTAGTAAGGGCTAGGCAGTGGGGATTCCTGTGACTTACCCAAGGTCACATAACTAAGATGTTTCTGAGGCCAAATGTAAGCCTTTATTTTAAATAGGTAAAGCCATCTTATGTTTTTGAGCTCTATTCATTGGCATAGTTGCATAGAAGCAATTAGACAATTGTTTACATAAGAATTGTAGGAAAGTCTCTTACTCTAAAAACCTTAGTTATTTCTTTCCGGTTTATGTTAGGTAGATTGGGTCCATAGTAAAATGGATACAACTCTACAGCTTTTAAGCAATAGACTTATGGTTGATTTAAGATAATATTTCCTTCCAACATAACTATACTACTTGTTTCGTGTCAGGTACAGTTCTGGAATTCACTCAAATTATTCTCAGAAGAATCTGTATCCGGCAAAAACCTCTTAAAGAATAATACTTCATGAAAAATTTGAAAGCAGTTATTTTGGGTCTAGATTTAGACTAGAATGGGTCCTTAGAGGTTGTGAACCCTTTATTTTATAGCCAATGAAAGCCCTGGAGTTAAATAGCAAACTGGCAGAGCTTAGATTTCAGCCCAAAACTTCCACCTCCAAATCCAACCTTTATTAGCCATTTTGTCTCTGTTTAGTTCTTATTGGGAACTAGTTCTTATTGGGAACTCCATTTTAAGTGATTTAATTTAACCATTATTTATTAAACAAGAAATTAGTTATTGGGAATATGTCCATATACAGATTCATTCAGTCTAGAGTTAGTGAAGTGAGGGTAAAGAAGAGAGCTGATGAAATTTGAGGAGAACATTTGAAAATCTAGATAATTTTAAGGAAATTTCAGTGAGAAGAATGAAGGAATGGAAGTGATAGTTGGTTTGAATTTTGAAGAGGGATAAGCTTTCAGAATTCTTACTGAGCAAAGATTAGGTGACCAGTTAATTAGTAGCTGGGGATATTGTAGGGATCCTTATTCAGGTATGATTTAGATTAGAATATGAGTTCTTAGGCCATCTAACTCTTAAATATGTAAAAGTTAATTATTATAATTATTTAATATATATATATTATATAATTATAAATTGAACCACATTTAAAATTTACTGGGAGAGAACTGTTTTAAAGAAGCCCATGGTATGTTCTTTTTTTTTTTTAATTCCTCCTTTCCTCCTAACACCATAAAATGAGTATGTTCTTTTATAATGCACAGAATCCTCTTTATTTTTCTTTGTTAAATTTTTAAACATTATTTTATTTGGTCATTTTCATACATTATTAATTGGAAACAGAGATAATTTTCTTTTCCTCCCACCCTCACCCTTCCCCTAGCCGACACGCGATTCCACTGGGTATCACACGTGTCCTTGCTCCCAACCCATTTCCTTGTTGTTGGTATTTTCATTAGGGTGCTCATTTAGCACCCCTCCTAAATCATATCCCCTCCGCCCCTGTAGTCAAGCAATTGCCTTTCCTCGGTGTTTTTACTCCCACAGTTTGTCCTCTGCTTAAGGATAGTGTTCTTTCTCATAGATCCCTGCAGATTGTTCAGTGACATTGCATTGCCATTAATGGAGAAGTCCATTACGTTCGATTGTACCACAGTGTCTCAGTCACTGTGTACAATGTTCTCCTGGTTCTGCTCCTTTCGCTCTGCAAATATTCCTGGAGGTCATTCCAGTTCACATGGAATTCCTCCAGTTCATTATTCCTTTGATCACAATAGTATTCCATTACCAACATATACCACAATTTGTTCAGCCATTCCCCAATTGAAGAGCATCCCCTCATTTTCCAATTTTTGGCCACCACAAAGAGCGCAGCTATGAATATTCTTGTACAAGTCTTTTTTCCTTATTATCTCTTTGGGGTACAAACCCCAACAGTGCTATGGCTGGATCAAAGGGCAGACAGTCTTTTATCACCCTTTGGGCATAGTTCTAAATTGCCCTCCAGAATGGTTGGATCAATTCACAACTCCACCAGCAATGCATTAATGTCCCAACTTTGCCATACCCCCTCCAGCATTCATTACTTCCCTTTGCTGTCATGTTAGCCAATTTGCTAGGTGTGAGGTGATACCTCAGAGTTGTTTTGATTTGCATTTATCTGATTATGAGAGATTTAGAATACTTTTTCATGTGCTTATTGGTACTTTTGATTTCTTTACCTTAAAATTGCCTATTCATGTCCCTTGCCCATTTATCAATTGGAGAATGGCTTGATTTTTTGTACAATTGGTTTAGTTCTTTATAAATTTGAGTAATTAGACCTTTGTCAGAGGTTTTAGTAATGAAGATTGTTTCTCAATTTGTTGCTTCCCTTCTAATTTTGGATGCATTAGTTCTGTTTTTAATTTGATGTAATCAAAATTATTGATTGTACATTTTGTGGCTTTTTTCCTAGCTCTTGCTTGGTTTTAAAGGATTTCCTTTCCCAAAGATCTGACATGTATACTATTCTGTGTTCACCTAATTTGCTTGTAGTTTCCTTTTTTATATTCAGGTCATTCGCCCATTCTGAGTTTATCTTGGTGTATAGGGTGTGAGATGTTGATCCAAACCTAATCTCTCCCATACTGTCTTCCTATTTTCCAAGCAGTTTTTATCAAATAGTGGTTTCTGGGATCTTTGGGCTTATCATAGACTGTCTTGCTGAGGTCATTTGCCCCAAGTCTATTCCACTGATCCTCCTTTCTGTCTCTTAGCCAGTACCATGTTGTTTTGATGACCACTGCTTTATAGTATAGTTTGAGATCTAGGACTGCAAGTCCTCCTTCCTTCGCATTTTTTTTCATAATTTCTCTGGATATCCTTGATCTTTTGTTCTTCCAAATGAACTTTGTTATGGTTTTTTCTAATTCAGTGAAAATGTTTTATGGTAGTTCAATGGTTATGGCACTAAATAAGTAAATTAACTTGAGTAGGATTGTCATTTTTATTATGTTAGCTCATCCTACCCATGAGCAATCAAATGTTTTTCTAGTTGTTTAGATCTAGTTTTAATTGTGTGGAGAGTGTTTTGTAGTTATGTTCATATAGTTCTTGTTTTTGTCTTGGCACAGATCCCTAGGTATTTTATATTGTTTAGGGTGATTTTAAATGTAATTTCTCTTTTCCAGTTCTTACTGCTGAGATGTATTGGAAATATATAGAAATCCTGATGACTTATGTGGATTTATTTTGCATCCTGCAACTTTGCTAAAGTTGTTGATTATTTTCACTAGATTTTTGGTTGATTCTCTAGTGTTTTCATTAGAAATGAGTGTTGTATTTTGTCAGAGGCTTTTTCTGCATCTATTGAGATAATCATGTGATTTTTGTTAGTTTACTTGTTAATATGGTCAATTATGTGGATGGTTTTCCTAATATTAAACCCTCCTTGCATTCCTGGTATGAATCCTACCTGTTCATAGTGAATAACCCTCGTGATAACTTGCTGTAGTCTTTTTGCTAGTATCCTATTTACGATTTTTGCATCTATATTCATTAAGGAGATTGGTCTATAGTTTTCTTTCTCTGTTTTTGTCCTGCTTGGTTTTGGAATCAGTACCATATTTGTGTCATAAAAGGAATTTGGTAGAACTTCTTTGCTTATTCTGTCAAATAGTCTGTATAAAATTGGGATTAGTTGTTCTTTGAATGTTTGATAGAATTAATTTGTGAATCCATCTGGACCTGGGGATTTTTTCTTAGGGAGTTCTTTGATGGCTTGTTCAATTTCTTTTTCTGATATGGGGTTGTTTGTAAGTATTCATCCATATCACTAAGATTGCTATATTTGTTTCCATATAATTGAGCATAATAGTTTTTAATGATTGTCTTAATTTCCTCTACATTAGAGGTGAGGTCTCCCTTTTCATCTTGAATACTGTCAATTTGGTTTTCTTCTTTCATTTTTTAAATTAGATTTACCGGTACTTTGTCTATTTTATTTTTTTCAAAGTACCAGCTTCTAATCTTATTATTAAATCAATAGTTCTTTAACTTTCAATTTTATTAATTTCTCCTTTGATTTTTAGGATCCCTAATTTAGTCTTCATCTGAGAATCTTTAATTTATTCACTTTCTAGTTTTTTAATTTGCATGCCCAATTCATTGACCTCTGTATGAATTCAAGGATATAAATTTCCCCCGACTACTGCTTTGGCTGCATCCCATAGGTTTTGAAAGGATGTCTCATCATTGTCATTTTCTTCAATGAAATTATTGTTTCTGTGATTTGTTCTTTAACCGGTTTCAGAGAATCGTATTGTTTAATTTCCAGTTAATTTTTATTTACCTCTCCATGTACCCTTACTAATTATTATTTTCATTGCATTGTGATCTGAGACGGTTGTATTTATTATTTCTGCTCTTTTGCACTTGTTTGCAATGTTTTTATGCCCTAATACATGGTCAATTTTTTTGAATGTACCATGTGCTGCTGAAAAGGTGTATTCCTTATCCCTATTTATTTTTCTCCACATATCTACTAACTCTAATTTTTCTAAGATTTCATTCACTTTTCTTACCTCTTTCTTATTTATTTTATAGTTTGATTTCTCTAGTTCGGATAGAGGATGGTTCAGGTCTTCCACTAGTATAGTTTTTCTATCTATTTCATCCTTGAGCTCCACTAGTTTCTCTTTTAGAAATTTGGATGCTATGCCATTTGGTGCCTACATGTTAAGTACTGATACTTCCTCATTGTCTATACTGCCTTTTATCAGGATGTAATTACCTTCCCTATCCCTTTTAATCAGATCTATTTTTACTTTGACTTTGTCAGATATCATGATTGTGATTCCTGCCTTCTTTTAATCAGCTGATGCCCAGTAGATTTGTCTCCATCCTTACTTTTACCCCATACATATTTACCTTCCTGATGTGTGTTTCTTGTAGACAGCATATGATAGGATTTGGGATTCTAATCCACTCTGCTATTTGCTTGCATTTTATGGGTGAGTTCATTCCATTCACATTCAGAGTTATGATTACCAGCTGTTTATTTCCCAGCATTTTGATTTCTACTCCTAGTTCTGCCTTTTCTTCTTTCACTATTTCCTTCTATACCAATGTTTGTTTTTAATCAGTCCCCCTAGTTCCCACCCTTATGTTACATCCGTTTCTACCCCCCTCCCTTCTTATTCCCCCTCTAATTTTCTTTGCAGTCTTTTTAAACTGCCCCCCCACCCTCTCCCTCCCTTGTACTGCTTCCCTCCCCACCAGTCCGTTTGTTACCCTTTTACTTCTCTATAGGGTGCAAATCTATTCTCTGCCCCAATGGACTGGATTGTTCTTCCCTCTATGGGTCAATTTCAATGCATGTAGGAGTTGAGTATTTCCTATAGCTAACCTCTTTATGTTCTCCCCCCTCCCACCATGAGCTTCTTTGTGACATATAAATTTATCCGCTTTTGTTTCTTTTCCCATTTCTTTTAGTATTAAACCTCTTTTTTTAGCTATAGTTATATAAATATTTATATATACATGTATATGTATTTATGCATACATATATCTATGTACCTATTTATGTCTTGTCATTTAATCCTATACAGTTTTTCATTGTTCCCTCTAAGTGTCATTCTTCTAGCTGCCGATAATAACAATTTTTAAGAGTTACCAATGACTTCTTTTCTTATAGGGATACATATCATTTTAACTTACTGGGTCTTTTAAAAAGTTTTTGTTTGTTTGTTTGTTTGTTTTTGTTTTTTCTTTCTTTTTAAATTACCTTTTAATGATTCTCTTGATTCAATCTCCACTTTTTCCTCTTGTTTTAGAATATTGGGGCATTTTTCTTGGATAATTTCCTGTAGGATGAGGTCCAGGCTTTTTCTTTTGTCATGGTCTTCTGGTAGACCAATGATTCTTAAGTTTTCTCTCCTGGAACGATTTTCTAAATCCTCTGTTTTGTGAATGAGATGCTCCATATTTTCCTCAATTTTTTTATTCTTTTGATTTTGTTTTATAGCGTCCTGCTACCTTGTGAAGTCACTTGATTTTAGTTGTTGTATTCTGGTTCTTAAAGACTGGATTTCTTCCCTGGCTTTTTGGTCATTCTTCTCTTTCTGTTCTGATTTTCTTTGGAGATCATCTTAAAGTACTTTTCCCAATTGTCTTCAGCCTCTCTTAATTGTTTTTTGAGTTCTTCCAAAGCCTGTATCCAATTCTCTGGGTTTTCTGTTTTATTGCTTGATGTTCCCTCCTCCTTCTCTGTTTGCTCTTTGTTCATTGCCTGTATAGAAGTTGTGGATTGTAATTTCTTTTTTCTTTTTCTGTTGTTTGCTCATATTTACCCCTTCTTTACTCCTTGCAGTTGTCTGTGCTGTTGCTCCTCTCATATTTTTTTTTGGTTTGGGGTTTTTCTGTCCATTTCCCCTCTTGGAGCTTTGTTAGGCGATCTCTCAGTGTAGTCTGTTTGGGAGGCGTGTTGGAGCTTGAGCTTTCCTGTCCTCTGGAGGCTGTGATTGGATTAAAGTCCAACAGTCTTTGGGGGAGAGGTGCTGGAACTTGAGCTTCCCTGACCTCTGAAGAGGTTTGATGAGATTAAGTTCAACTGGGTTCGGCTGGATGTGCCCTGAGTAATATGGAGGGTCTTTGCCACTGTGACCAGGCTGCCCTCTCCAGCTCCTTCCCTCCACCTATGTTCGGTACTATGAGCGTGGCACAATTCTGCCCACAAGGTACTCCCTCCAGACCAGTGCCTTTGCCTACCCAGAGGTTCTCACTGCCGTTGGAGACTTAGCCCTCTAGGTGGGGGAGGGTCCTGGGACCTTCCTTCTTCCTTCCCCTTAAACCCGAGTGTTCTTGAATTCTGGCTTTTGGGGGGGATGGTGTACCTTTTGAATTGAGTCCAGCAGGAGGGTTTCTTGGCTCTGTCTTGTTGTTAGGTTTGATTTTCAGTCCCCTAGCAGCATTTAGTTTGTAATTGATAAGGAAGGGTTTTCAGAGATCTGAACTTTTGCTGCCTCTATGTCTCCATCTTGACTCTGCCTCAACATCCTTACTTTCAAAATGAATATTTTTTTTCCTAATTCTTTATGTGTGGTTTTTTAATGTCATTACATTTGTTTGTAGTGTTTAATACATACTGTATACTTTTTTAACAAGAATTTAACAATAATTAAAGAGAGGTTCACTATTCCAGTTTTTTAAAATAATTCATTGATTTGTAAGGCAGTTTGACTTACATTTTTGTTTCTAAGATATAGAACTTTGACTTATTTGATTTTGTTGTGCATTTTCCTTCCAAAATACCTGATATCATCCAAGATATTTCCCATCTTCAATATGTCATATTTCTAGAACTTGTTCAAATAGTACATTAAATGAAAAGTCAGAACTTTATGTCTTCCTTTATTAAAAATAAAAAAAAAGC